>NC_056726.1:1022640209-1022652709 GCF_019279795.1 Protopterus annectens | reverse complement strand
GTGATCATACATGTCCCATGGGGTCACCTGTCCATGTGGTACAGGCAGTAACTGTTATACAGACCTGTGACATGTGTTCAACTGTACCCAGGATATGTCACAGCCATGGTGTCACCACAGTGCCATACCCTTTATGGAATATGTCTGCAGACCATCCTCCTGATTACATATGTACATGTACAACACAGTTGGATAACATTATGGAGTACACAATCACTCAGAGTTCCTAACAGCTATAACGCATCATGGCTGGACAGCTACACTACCTGACATGTAAGCATTAAACATTACTGCTAACAACATGTTACACAGCAGTACCGTGGAACACTGTAGTACAGCCACTGTGTGCATCAGAACCATATTAGCATGTCCCTGCATCGATGTTATGCATGACAGGGATGTGGCACAGGTATCATCATATGCACAGGGTGTGTTGTTGGTTTGCCAGAGATCGAGGGTGAGCCATACGTTTTACACCATGTGTGTGGGTGAGGGGTGTAATGTGATGGTATGGGTGTGGTGATGTGGTGTGTGTATGTATGGGCCTGCTCTAGGTGAGTTTATATAGTGTGTGGGTATGCATGCACACAGTTCTGCCATGTGGCTGCCCTATGCAGGTGTTTCTTGGACAGCTGCATATCATACCTGGCAGGGTGTGCAGTTCACCTTATCCAGTAATGCACATGTGGACTGTGCCTACCAGGGCTTCCATGGGCACGTCCAGGTACAGGCCTTGATGTGCTACTCTCCCCTGATGATTACATATGTCTGCTTGAACCAGGTCCCTCCTGGGATTGGCCAGGGCCATGTGCACGTGGCCTGCTGTGGTGTCGTGTGGACAGTGCCTCCTCTGCAGTGCTGGGGCTGGCACTGCCACTACAGGATCAGCTTAGGGTCCCTGCACTTCCAAGTCAACCACCAGCTGTTGGTGTTGCTGGCCTACGTCCACACAGCCAGCCCCCACTCCCATCACATGTTCTAGCACAGACAATCCATGGTCAATGAGGCCCACAATCTCACCCAACCATCTATCCATAACCTCAGTATAATTACAGATGGCACCTGCAAGTTAATGAAAGTTGTCATTCACAGATGAGAGAACAGCCTCAGGACCTGTCTGGTGTACAGTTCCATACGTTCCTGCGCCCCCATGATAGTCTGAAACATTTGCCTAGTGGTACAAGTTGTGGCACTTCTTGCAAGGGGCATGATGACCAGCGGCCCTCTCATGAGCACCCCAGGACATCTACTTATGTGGTGCCATGCCAGACATCCAGCTATGCCTGCTATGTCCAGACACAGCAGTCATAGATACCACACTCTCCTGTGCACTGCCACCAACTGCCAGCTGTCCCTCTGCTATGGCCACTGGTGATGGTGTATGTATAGGCACTGTGACTGTGTGCGGGGAAGGGGTGGATAACAGGGGGATGTAAACGATGGTTCAGTTTTGGCCTCTGACAACCCCGTCTGTGCTTCAACAGTCTTATCATCATTTGCAGTGTCTGTATGGACACCAACATCAGATTGCATGCATGAGGGACCCTGACCCACCTCACCACCTGTGAGGGGAAAACAAGAAATGCACTTTAAGACCTGTACAGCATTGCATAACAGTACTCCCATACACACACACACACGCACACACGCACACGCGCACACGCGCACACACACACACACACACACACACACACACACACACACACACACACACACACACACAGATCCTGAGATTCCAGCATAATACCTACCTGTCCCTGAGTTTACAGACAGTCCCAAATTTATTCATGTAAGTTCCCCATCCAGCATCACACATGATAACATACACTCATTAATACCACTCATTAATGTATCATTCCTCTAAATGCCTAGACAAGTGATCAAAACACAAGACCTGTTACTCCATTATCACCTTGACTTGAGTGGAGTATGTTTTACAAGGCCTCACTGCTGTCATCCAGTGTTCACCCTGGGTATGTCGGGACATTGTGAGCATGGCCCCCATATGTTAGGGGCTACTACGTTCACTCCATAATGTCACGCACTGTGTTGTCATACATAACTATTGCTCAGTATATGCCAGATCTGCCACTCAATCAACTTATCATGTGGACAACAGTAATATGTGGATGCACTCCCTGGTGTTGTCTAGTAATTCCCCAATGCATCTTTTTTGATGCATATGTGGGTAGTAGTCCATCTTTCTGCTGATTGCAATTTTAAGGGTATACCTGGTGTCTAGTTTCCCTCCAAATGCATGTTCTATGTTACAGACCTTATTATACTATCAGCTGTCCTGTGATTACATATCAGACATGTATCACTGGTGTCTCATGTGTCAGTCTATGTCCATGTACTGCATGATTCCACAGGGAAATACTTACATATGAACAACCCTACAATCACTCATGTGCATACATGGACACCCACACAAACACACACACACATGCACACACATCCTACATGCATCAACCCACCACCACTCCACCAGATTGCACTTACAGACAAAATAACCCCCTACACACACACAGCTATAGGTGAGGTTGCACAAAGATAGTACACTCAGACCTTTCCTTACTCATCTGTGAACATGCATAACATATGGTACTCAACAACATGCAGTGCAGCTATACTCAATCCATGCTAGAAACAGTATACAAGTGTGTGATGCATGGGCTGTGTTAGTAGGTGATGCCGCTTCCCCTGGAAAATACTGCACACATGTACACAGTATTGCTGTGCACCTGTTCTGCACTCTGCCATGTACTGTGCACTATACCTCACAAGTGTACACACCATTGCTGAATGTTTATTAATGTGTCAGTTATGTCTGTTCTAATGCTCACAGCCCCTATGTGTTTTTCCGACACATATCTGGGATGATATGTGGATAGATGTAATTTGTGAATGCCTGATGTCTGATTTACAGATCTCAACATCAGTGAAGCATGTGTGACCAATATGATACTATTACATTCACAACCGTCAAAACATACCATGGCTATGGGGAGTGTATGCACCCTTATTGATATGACGCACTCTTCCTTGATATGCCATGGGACCACATCACTACATATGTTAACATTACATGAGACTGATATGTGACATATGTCCTGTACATTCACATGCTGTGTCTAACAAATGTGTCAGGTGCGCAGATGCTGGCCGTGATGCATACATTTTGTGGGTACATTTGTGTGCACACCCTTAGCATGATGTTTTGTTGCACCTATTGTTATGTGTACTACAGCAGTCACTATTCCTGGCAGGGGTATACTAACATGGCCCATCTGCATTTGCCAGTATATGGTCAGTTTGCCCTACACATGTGCCCCAACTCTGTATGATTGCAAGGTCAACTCATGTGTACATCCCTTGGAGTTCACATACTGCTGTCACTATTGCTGTGGAGTCAAGGTTGCATCTGCCACAGTTTCTGAACCTGACTATGTGAAGATACAGCCATTGGTAGCATCCTTAGGATCCCTGCTGCAGTGCACTGTTGTGTCATGATTACACCCCCTCCCCACCTTCTGCCTTTTTCCAGGTGCTTGTCAACTATGGCCTACAAATGTGTGTTAGTTTGCAATGTCCCAAGCACTGAACACCACATGTAACATCCTAGCCACAGTTAATGAATGGCAAACATACAGATGTACACTGGCACCAGTACAGTGCAGATTGGGATGGAGGGCCTGAGGTGGGGTGAGGTGGTGGTTGTGCAGCACCTGTATTTTACATGCTACTGTCTGTAGGTTTCTAATGTGGTCATGGTACACCAGTACACATTGCAATGCATAACTGTTGGGAACCTCTTCTGTTATGCGTACACTACCTGTAGAGAGGCCTGGCTGATGTTTGCTGAGATACAACTGTCACATCTGATTAAGCTAACCAACAGGCCACACGCTTGCAGAGTCCAGGCAATTGCTGATATGGGTACTGCACGGCCAGTATTTGCTGGACATTCATGCAACCTCCTCAGTGTTCAAGTATGTTACTGGACAGCCCACATGACCAGTTTGCTACATGTGATATCCTTTTCTGGATGGCCATCTGTTTATTTCCTACATCATTTCTGTCCCATACATCCTTGCCACATAAATGACTGTCTGCACTGTTTGCCATGGCATATGCATTGGTGAAGTATGGCTACATGTCATGTTCATGGGTGCTACCTGTTGGGCATGGGGCCCGTGCCGTGTCATGTAAGATGTGTGTAAGCCACACCTGCCTCTGTTGAGTGTAAGTGTGCACATTTGATGGCCAAATGTCTTGGACAGCAGACCAATAAGTGGTGTGACAATGGGGAGGTGTACTTGGTGAAAGGTGCTTTTCCATGACAAATGCATGCAGTCAGTACCTCAACAGCTGCTTCCACTATATTTTATCTGGAGTGTGTGCACACATATCGTTCCAGTGTTTGTGAAGGTATGTATTCCCCATATTTGCTGCCCTAACTTACAGTTCCGTATTACACACTCCTTGCTCATTTTGGGACTACATTGCAGGCTTAAAGAGTTGTGGACCACAGTATTATGATATGCCATAGTGTAGATCTGTAACAGTTGCCAATGTAATACTGGTATATACACTGCTGCAGTACTGTATATGGGCGATGTTTCACACATGTCCCTACTGTAGGCCATGTGTCCCACCATTATGTTCATCCCTGTGCACACATTTTGTAATGACAGGATATAAGTTATAATGCAGGTGTCTGACATTCCCTTCATATACACACTATCATGGTCACCACTGTGATGCAGTGCAGTTAACAGCAACAATATGTGAGCATGTACGGCATCCGTTATCGGTAGGTGCGTTAGATGTATACATGGAATATACCATAGCCATTACATGACTGGTGTATTGGCAAGCATGAACATAAACCATACTCACCAGCTACAGGCTGCTGCCTTGGCGGTATACCAGAGGGACCTACATAAGTGTGTGAGAGATGAGATGTCAGCAGCCACAGCTGTGGCATTGCAACAGAGCGGGTGCAGCATTACAGTACATCTACAGTACAAGTCTACAATACTACAGTTTATGCACATTTTTTTATTACTACTACACAGCAAAAGACTGTGTATATGACATCTCACATATGCATGATCTACCTGTACAGATGCAGATGCATAGCAACAGTGGTCTACTGATCTGCCCTGTGGCCTTACCTGCACGCTCCTCAGCCAGTGCGTGGGTAGCACCCACCTCCACTATGATCTCTGCCAGATGTTGCATGTACGGGTGGACAGGTGCCATGAGACTGGCATGATGCTCCTCCACGCATGCCAGGTGGGGGGATGTTTGGCATGACCTCACCCCCATTGCAAGGAGATCCCCCAGACTGCAGCAGCACTCCAACAGGCATTATGAAGCAGGACACTGCAGTGATGATGGACCTGCTCATAACTGTGGTTATGCAGGCCGACATCATTGACCCTGTGGACTAGATAATTCCACAGGGTGGTCCTCTCCTGCTGCTCATGGACTGCCCTGCTGAACAGAACCAGATAGTCCTGTATATGGTGGTTCAGAATGACCTCATTTTCCGCTACTGAATACCCTGTTAAATGGCCGTGGGACATCTTGCCTGAAAGACATAAAGATGGAAACAGGTCTGAGCAGCTCATAGAGCAAGGTTACCATAGTTCTTAATACACATCTCTGTCTCCCCCCACCATATCAGCGACAGCAAACTGTTCACACAACTCAGTAGGTATGGCTACAGCTTACCTTCCATTGGGACATATACTGTATTGTACCACGCTTTGTGCTATGTGTTTGTAGCCATGTTCCCTGTGGGAACACTATCATTGCTGGCCTTTAACGGACTATTTCACCTGCATGCCATTGTCAGGGTGACTATGGTTCCATATTTGCATGTGGTCTGCTTGCTATTTAATTGCTGCACATCTGTCATTCTGTGTTATTGGGGATATCTATGCATGATGTTGGACATGTTCCGGGATTGTGTGGACTATTACTTCCGACATATGTTCTATAACAGTGACACAATAGCATGTTTAGGAAATAGTTGCCAGCAGAACCACCTCTCCCACCTCTTCTGGCCATGTTACCAGGCCACATCACATGTGGGACCCACCCTGGGGCCTCCTCATCTATTGGTCCAGCACTAACTTCAGGTGGAACCACCTCAGGGGATGGTGTCCCCCTGGGGGCACACACAGACATGATCCTGTCACCTGAGGTCAGGTCCAGGGTCTGTTCCATAGGGGGCTCCACACAGCCTTGTGGGATGTGCTACAGCACCTTGAGGCCCCCAGTACACAATCATAGATCTGCATGCAGGGCAAGGGTGCATACATTTGTGGGTGTGCACTTGCAGGCTGCTACCTTTCTGGTGTGCTTGTGTTCCTTTTTTATTTTTTTCTATAATACTGTCTGCAGACACTGAAATGCTTGGTTCTTACATTTCAGTGTCTGCAGACACTTGTAGCACATAATATTAGCTTTAATATTATGTACTGAAGTGCCGTATGGCACTTTCTGGGTAAAGGGGGGCATGTCTATTTTGAGAACTCTACTCTCAGTCACACCCCCTGCACTCGTCCACAGATCCATGTCCATTTAGGAGCTCAGGCAGCGCGTCTTCATTAATATGCATTGCACGCTGCTGTAATGCTCCTAAACGCCCGCTTCCATGCAGGACTAAGCTAGTCCTGCATGACAGGATAGTGAATCCAGGGGAAAGACTTTTATCCCAGATAAGCATCTCAGCAAGTTTGAAAATCATTCAAGGATATTGACCCATAAGCTTCTTGTCTTCCTCCTTACAGAAGGACTATATTTTGATCTTACTAACTAGCTACTATCTGTACAGTAACAGTTTGCATCCAACTCCATAATTTCATTATTTCATTCTAGAACCTTATGTAACTAACCATCGGGCATGTGTTGAGACTTTAAACCAAGCAGAGACCATCATTTGTTAGACATAGCCCATGTATTTGAGAGTAGATGCACAGAATCTCTGCTTAATTTTGCTTACCATTAAGCCTTTTTGTCTCAGTTTGTAAAGCAGTTTGATTAGATACTAATCATGTTCTTGATTAATAGAACTACAGATTAGAATATCATCAAATAACTGACAGCACATTTGAAGCATGTTAGGAGCTGATGAGATTCCAAAAGGCAATATTAGAAATCTCAGTGTAAAGGATAATGTGGTGTAATCTGCAAACTCCCGTCATTTAGATCAATCATTGAGAATAACTTAACAGTAGGCTTAATACAAAATGTGTCATTAATTATTTGAGGTGGATAGTGCTGCCCTTTTGGTTTATTTATATTTTCTTTTTATATATATCTATATATATATAAATATATATATATATATATATATATATATATATATATATATATATATATATATATATATATATATATATATATATATATATATATATATATATATATATATATATATATATATATATATATATATATATATATATATATATATATATATATATATATATATATATATGGATCTAGGACACATGCTCTACTAGGACGATAAGAGTATAAGCAAACCAAACGCAAAACCAAAAGAAACGGACTTGCTCGACAAAAGTGTGATGGCACAAAACCCACAAAACGAATTTCAAACTGAATAAGTGCTCGACAAGGGTTTAATGTAACAAATCCACAAAGCGTAAAAAAGACAGTATAAAATAAGCACTTTCGTTTGGCTCCTGCCAAACTTTTTGAAAAAGTTTGTCAGGAGCCAAACAAAAGCGCTTATTTTATATTGTCTTTTTTACATTTGTGGATTTGTTACATTAAACCCTTGTCGAGCACTTATTCAGTTTGACATTTGTCTTGTGGGTTTTGTGCTATCATACTTTCATCGAGCAAGTCCGTTTCTTTTGGTTTCACATGCTCTACTAGCATGTGTCCAAATCACAAAACATCGAACACACATACATGAGAGTGCTTAACACTGAAACGCGCTTCTGTGTATGTGTAATTCAAAAAAATAAATCTATATTTCTGCATGGAGGCTTCACCCCCCTGCACCCCCCACATGGGGGGCTGTGCCCCCCAAACCCCCCTACTTTAATATTCTCACTCCGAGATTGCACTACAGTGAGGAAAAGGGAATTTTCCCTTACCCGCAGTGTAGTCCGACCTACAAAACTGGCACACATACACGGAAGCGCTTTTCGATGTTAAGCACTTTCGTGTATGTGTGTTCAATGTTTTGTAATTCGGACATATGCTAGTCGAGCATGTGTCCGGATCCCAAATATATATATATATATATATATATATATATATATATATATATAGTTCCCTATCAGAAGCCTGAAACACTATAAGCCTGAAAATCAAAATCCTGAAAACTAAAGCCTGAAAATTCAAAATCCCGAAAACCCAAAATCCTGAAACTCAAAATCCTGAAAACACAAAATGGACATACTGACATCATTGTGGCTTTGCTATTGTTAGCCCTGTGGTGTTAGGTCATGCGTTGGGTTCAGGTAAGTGTCTTGATTGGTTTTATGTTAGGGTTAGGGGCGGTTTAAGTGAGTTAGGGTTAGGGCGCAGGTTAGGCATGTATGCAATAGTGACAAATATTGGGGTTAGGGGTGGTTTAAGTGAGTTAGGGTTAGGGCGCGGGTCAGATGAGTGTGCGATAGTGACGGACCTTAGGGTTAGGGTCAGGGTCAGATGGTAGATATTAGTGTCTTTATAGTGACATATTAGCATTATTTGTGTTTTACACCTATGGTGCGGCGTTTGAGAATACACGGCTGTGTGTTGTGTGCATTCACACTTTATACTATTGTGCTGTGCACACCGATGATGTCATAGGGTCGTATCTGGGGGTTATCTTCCATGTTTTACCGATGGAACTACAACACTGTTGCCTTTGGTGTTGCATTACTCTTGCCTGCCATGGATTACCTTTCGACCTTCCCTTACTATTTCTGCACGTTGCACCTACTATTTTCTGGCATGCATCCTGCAGAGCACTGTCATGTGTACTTTCTGGGACATGGCATATCATGCGTTTTGTGTGCTGCCGCCGTTGTGCTGCCTGTCTGCTTTGCTCTGCTGTGTCAGGTCTTCTATCTTTGCAATCTGCTACCTGCCCTACTTTCTTTGCATTCATATGCCTCCCCTATCCCGTTTTGCAGGTTTCTGCATGCAGAGTTGTCAGCTGCCGTCGATTGGCCTTCGTGGGTTGATTAGTGTTGATTGCTCATTAGTACTCCAATTACACTTCTTCCGCATTTCCTCATATTCTTAACATCACCTTCCTGTTTCCGATGTTGTTTGCGGGGTGAGCGTCACATGACTAGGTTAAGGGAACGTAGTCATCCTCGTGCACATGCACTTCTGTGTGCATTGTGTGCTCTCAGCTGAACTATTACCCCACACCCCGGTCCTGCAGCTGTGATTTGCGATGTACAGCCCAGGTTTGCTGTGCTCCAATGGGCTTCCTGTTACGGTGGCACACCCCTCTGCAGATGACATGTATTCCCTCTGAGCCACTCCTCGGTGTATTACCGCTGCGCCGTTTGGTACAGCCTTACGCCAGCGGGGGATTTGTGATTCAGTATTATCTGCCTCATTTGATTGGCATTGACTACTAATTCATAGTTACCACGCCGAACACTGCCGCGAGTCCTTGGCAACCCTTGCACCATGGTTGTGGCGTTCCATGCATACCATGGTGTATTATGCTGTGAACCTGCTGTGTATTACGCTGCTGTTTTATAACATTGTTATATTATTTCATTGTATTGCACCTTCCGCAAACATGTCCTAGGGTTCTGATGTGAGTTGCTGTGGACATGCCATTTAAGTTGTTATTTACATGTTGTGCATGTTTTCTTTTGACATTCTCTGTGTATTTCGCCATTGGCATATGGTAACAGTGTGATACCTGGGTCTGACAGTCTTCCGTTACTCCTATTTTATGTTTGGGAAATTGTAAACTGTTTTTTTTTGGTTTACATTGCCGTGGGCTTATGCTACGCCTGTGCCACTTCGTGAATCGCTATATGCCTTCATTTGCATGGTGCAACACCGCACATGGGGTGTTTAGCATACCTATGCCGAGGGCTGAGCAGATCCAGCGCATGCCGGTAGTGCACGTGGGCTTGGATCGTACCTTAATCGCTTTGCGGCCATATTTGGCGTTGTAACGCCTACGCTATGCGTGCACCTGGCGCAAGGTTCATGAATCCCGGGGCATGTTTTTCAAAGGCATGCAATTCCTCTTGGATCCTCCACATGGAGACTTTGGCCTATGATTGATGATTTACTCACTCATCACTTCAAACACAAACATAAGGAGAGTAGCATCTTCATCTGCCACCCCTCATCCTTACTTCTCACAATAAGGACAGGAATCCATTTTCTAATTCCTGTACCTGTTAACCCAGGTTACGTAAATAACTCTGGATCATAGCATCAAGGGAAGTTACTAGGCTAATAGCCCAAGGACCCTTACAAGCCTAGCTAAGTTTTTCTCCCTGTTTTAATGGTGCTAGTTGCAGAGATGACTCAACACCTAACCTCCAAAACTGAGTAATAACCTACAGTCATGTAAGTAATTAGATTACTAGCATTCATTTCTGTCTGCCAGTACTATAGTAAACTCCATTTGTAGAAGTTACTGGCTGCACTCTCTAACTCCTGAGATACAGACATGTAAGTAATTAGATCACTAGCTTTCATTCCTGAATACCAGTACTATAATAAACCCAATTGGAACCAATTACTGGCTGCAACTCCCAACTCCTGAGCTACAGACATGTAAGTAATTAGATCACCAGCATTCATTTCTGAATGCCAGTACTATAATAAACCCCATCTGCAGCAGTTACTGGCTGCAACCGCTAACTCCTCACCTACAGCCATGTAAATAATTAGATCACCTATATTCATTTCTGAATGCCAGTAACTACAATAAACTCCATCTGCAGCAGTTAGTGACTGCACCCTCTAACTCCCGAGCTACAGGCATATAAGTAATTAGATTACATACATTCATTTCTGAATGCCAGAACTATAATAAACCCCATCTGTAGCAATTACTGGCTGCACCCCTAACCCCTGCTACAACCATGTAAGTAATTAGACAACCTACATTCATTTCTGGATGCCAGTACTATAATAAACCCCATCTGCAGCAGTTACTGGCTGCACCCGCTAACTCCTGAGCTGCAGGCATGTAAGTAATTAGACTACCTGCATTCATTTCTGAATGCCAGTACTATAATAAACCCCATCTGCAGCAGTTACTGGCTGCACCCCCTAACTCCTCGGCCACAGACATGTAAGTAATTAGATCACCTACATTAATTTCTGAATGCTAGTACTATAATAAGCCCCATCTGCAGCAATTATCGGCTGCACCCCCTAACTTCTAACCTACAGTCATGTAAGTAATTAGATCAGTAGCATTCATTGCTGAATGCCAGTACTATAATAAACCCCATCTGCAGCAATTACAGACTGCACCCCTTAACTCCTGAGCTACAGACGTAAGTAATTAGATCACCTGCATTCATTTCTGAATGCCAGTAGAATAACAAACACCATCTGCAGCAGTTACTGGCTGCACCCCATAACTGCTGAGCTACAGATGTGTAAGGAATTAGATCATTAGCATTCAGATATAGGGGAAATTTGGTGCTTCTCTTAAATTAGCAATATAGTAGGAATAGCATGCCAGTATTACCACACACACACACACACACACACACACACACACACACACACACACACACACACACACACACACACACACACACACACACACACACACACAGTCACAATCACCATATACCACATACAAGCTGAAGTTTTTCCTACAGTGAAAATGCATACATCCCCACACAAAGAACGTGTATAGAATATTTTTGCGTGCGA
This sequence comes from Protopterus annectens, assembly GCF_019279795.1. Taxonomy (NCBI): domain Eukaryota; kingdom Metazoa; phylum Chordata; order Ceratodontiformes; family Protopteridae; genus Protopterus; species Protopterus annectens. The sequence continues at coordinate 1,022,640,790 of NC_056726.1, read as the reverse complement.
CAAATGTGCCATCTGTTTTACTCCATTTAAATGTTGTCAACTGTAGGAGGGAGAGATGTGTGCTTTTTCCACATATGGCTTCCTTTTCCACAGCCTATTACTCTTTTATTGGTTTTGACAGGGTTTTAGCCAGGTAAATTATTAATACACAAAAACTTGATTTACTTGACATAAAGAACAGTAATGGATTGTCATCTTGGGGTCAATATTTCCACCTGGACTCAAAGAATTTATCTGCAGCTTTAGATCAATTTTCACTTTTTGTTATACATTTTCATATTATATTTTTCTGTATTACATATAGGATTATTAGTCTGTCTACATCTAAGATGAACTTATATTTACTGAAACAATTTACAATATATTTTTGTGATTACGCTGAGTTTAGACTGCTGGGATAAATTATTTGAGAATATAGCAGTAAGTGAAGTTTTGCATTTGCATATGTTGATTTACTGCAGCCAAGACACCAGTTATATGTTATAAACATTGTTTATATATTGTTTAGTATAAAATCTCCATCAGAAATATCTACCACACTATTTGATTGATGGGTGGGAACATTTAACTGGGGAATGTAT
>NC_056726.1:1022587709-1022637709 GCF_019279795.1 Protopterus annectens | reverse complement strand
TACTATTTGTACTGATGATCTGTGGAACATACCCAAACATTGCAGCCAGCCCCTATAGAACTATCTAACTGATATACTATGTCTACTGATGATCGTGGAGCACACCCAAACATTGCAGACAGTCTCTATGCAGCTGTCTAGCCTATATACTATCACTACTGATGATCTGTGGAGTGCACCCAAACATTGCAGACAGCCTCTATGTAGCTATCTAGCCTATATACTATGTGTACTGATGATCTGTGGAGTGCAGCCAAGCATTGCAGCCAACTCGTATAGAACTATCTAGCCTGTATACTATGTCTAATGACTGTTTTACTAATAGTCAAACAGCTACTGTCTGCTTTTTGAGCCTTTTCGCACCTCAGGGGTAGCCCCACTCCATTCACCCTCACTACACTCGGGCTCACTTCGCTCACTGCCCACTTCCATTCCCACCCACCCCTATATCATTTCCTTTATACCTAACCATTAACACCCACTCTGCACCCTACTTCCCCTTCCTCTTCTCCATGCAAACCATAACTATTCCCTACCCTCTCCCACACTACACTTGCAAACTATTACTTCTACTTCCACTACCCACATTACTCGTACCCTCCCTACTCAAGCATCACCTAATCAACACACTCTTACATACCTACCTGCAAAATAAACCTACTACAAACTCACCAGTCACCAATTTCAGTACTCTAGCACTCAATACTCTTACCCATCCTGCCTTTCTCTACTACCCTTTTTCTTGTACTATCTCATTACTCCTCCTTCACACTGTCACCTCACTTAATATGCAGTTATCTCCTATTCTCAAAGTTCCTACAATACCTCATACTAGGGTTACCTCATCTCCTTATCATTCATTTACTATTTTCACTTCTATCTTTTCTACTGAAACTCCTCTTCCTAAAATCAAAATTCCCCCACCTACACCACATTCCCTAAAAATAAAACAAAATATTTTACCTTTAACTTATACAAACATAACTGCCACTACTTCCCTAATGTTCTTGTAATTGCAGGAGATATTCATCCCAGTCCACGTCCTAGTCAACATAACTCCACCTATAACTATAGTCCTACTAACCTATACACCTCTGTCCCCCCAAACAAACAAATCTCCTTTCACTCAAACACTAGAAGTATATTAAACAAGGTTAGTGAGCTTCATGCTTAGATCTTAAGCCTCACCCCTGATGTCATCATCCTAACAGAAATTTTGCTAAAACCCCAACATCATGACAGAGACTTTCTCCCTCCTGGTTATAGTACACTGCACTTTGACTGCCAAATGAAAAAGGGTGGTGGAGTTGCCATTGTTTACTCTAACCACCTTACTCTGACAACCCCTAATAAAACTATCCCATCCTTTTCCCCTGCTGAAATACTGGCAGCCAATCTTGTACTTAGCACCCATACCACCATCACAGTAGTAGCAATCCACATTCCCCCGGGGGATAACTTACCCCAGCTAGGACAGCCAACCTTGTACTTAACACCCATACCACCATCGCAATAGTAGCCATCTACATTCCCCGGGAGATAACTTACCCCTGCTGGGACAGCCAACCTTGTACTTAACACCCATACCACCATCACAATAGTAGCAATCTACATTCCCCCAGGGGATAACTTACCCCTGCGGGAAAACACATTCTTACTTCTCTCTACATATTCCTAATGAAACTATTATTATTGGTGATGTTAATATTAACTGGTTAACTCTCTGTACCCCAAATTCTTCCCTACACATTAACTTGTATGGCTTTGCTCAACTTATCACTGATGCCACTCGTACCAGCAACTCTCATACACACAACACCCTTATCGAGTGGATTCTAGTCTCTCATCCCTCTAAATATCACAATCCTGAAACCCTTCCCAACACACTAAGTGATCACTCCCCAATAAAAGTACTTGGTTATAGCCCTCACTTTGCTAAACAGCTTAGATTTATCACATGCTGCAAGCTTACTAACTTCCACCCAGACACCTTTAAATCCCTTCTCTCTAAAGTTAACTGGAATTTCCATACCCAACTCCCCCTTCACAATGCTGTCCTGTCTTTCAGCTCCCCCTTTCTCATTATTCTTGACTCACTTGCCCCACTTTGCACAGTCCATATTAAATCAAATATATCTCCATGGCTATCAAATTCCACCCACATCCTAATGAAAAATAGAGACAGAGCATGGAAAACATGGACCAAAACAAAGGTCTCTGCAGACTTGTTAAAATACAAAGAACTTAGAAATCAGACAAAAAAAGTGTATTAATAAAGATAAGAGACATCTATAATACACCCTCAGGCTTGAAAACTAACCCCCAAAATTTTTGAAATTCCTTAAACCACATACTACATCCTGGTGGTCCCTGCTCCCCCAATCCTTGTCATGATAAGACTCCCAAAGATACTGCCTCCACCTTCAACACATATTTCATTGATTCTATATCCAAACTATTTAATCCCAGTGCCAACACGTCTACCTTTAATAATATTTCAAACCACTCTCTATCAAATCCTACTATACTCTCATCAAATTATTTTTCCCTCATACCTGTACCCACTAGCTACATCAAATCCCTACTCTCTAAACTCAAACCTTTCTCAGCGTCTACCGATAACATTCCGTCCCTTTTCCTTCAGTTAGCTGCTGACTCTCTTGCTCTCGCTGTATCTATCTTAATCAACTGCTCCATTTCAGAATCCAGTCCTTTCCATATGGAAACAATTCTTCACTCTACCAATGCATAAAAGAGGTAACTCCTCAGATATCACTAATTTTAGACCAATTGCCAATCTCTCTCCTCTCTCATCTCTCTAAATGTCTAGAAAAATGCATACATAAACAAGTTATATAGTACCTACTCTCTGAAAATCTGCTCATATCTACTCAACATGGCTTTAGACCAAAGCATAGTAGTACTAGTGCCCTACTATCATTTGTTAATACCATATCCCTTGCCAGAGATAACAACAAACATGCCTCCTGCCTATTCTTAGATCTCTCTAAAGCTTTTGACACCGTCTCTCACCCTTTCCTTCTGCACAAACTAACCAACCTTAACTTCTTCCTGCTACTGTTGTATGGTTTTCCAGCTACCAAACTTACAGATTTCAAGCAGTGAAGTGGCAATCTGCACTCACCCCTCCTCTCCCAGTTAAAATGGGTGTCCCTCAGGGTTCCATCCTTGGTCCACTACTTTTCAACATCTTCACTAATCTTTATTTTTTCTGTCCTCAGTCATCACTGGTCCAATACGCTGATGACTCTACTGTCCTCACTATCGCTGACTCTCCCTTTGAACTCAACTCTACAACACAGACTTCCTTTATCACAGTAGAAAACCTGGTCTCTGATAGCCAGCTCATCCTTAGTCCCAAAAAAACTAAGCTACTGCTTTTTCTTCCTAAAAACTACAACCACATTAAATACACTTTCACAATCCTGTCCCTCAATAACACACACATTGAGGTGAAAACTAGTACTATACTCCTTGGTGTCATTACTGATGACCAACTTAAATTTGGTCTACACATTAACAACTGTATCAAGAAAACTCATCAGAAACTAGGGCTCCTTTGCCGTAACAAAAAGTTTCTCACCAGTGAAGCTAAAGTAACTCTCTCTCTTATGCCTTCCTCCTACCCAGTCTATTATATGGCTCTCAAATTCTTACTTGCCTCAACTCCACACTCCTTGCCAAACTTGAATCTACCTACAAAAAGATACATCACTGTCTCTCACTCAAACACCTTAACTGACTTGAACTACCTCACCAGCTTCTTCTCCCTCAACTCCAGATCATCCCCTCCATCTTTTATCAGCCTTCTTACTGTCCTACCCTATCATCTGTCATTTCCACTAGAGCTCTAACCTAAATCTACTACAAATCCACAAACCTAAAACTAAGAAAGGATGTAGTCTCTATAACTATACTCCTTCCAAGGCCTGAAACAAACTCCTACTAGAGATCAGGACACTCAAGCAACTTAGTCAGCTCAAGCTAGCCACTAAAGAATACCTGTTAAGCCAATGGACCTGCCTCTGTACCCACTCCCCTTAAACAGCTTATCAACCCTAGCTGCACACCTCTATCCGCTCCCAACTTATGTAACTTTATTTAACTTTTTAGACCTTGTCACACATTAACGTCTCTATCCTAGGCACATTACATACATTCTTATCTGGATAATGTAAGATTTGACATCTGGTGCTAAAACTATTGTTAGTCCTTATGAATGATGTAGGATTCTAAATCTGACAGACATAATGATTAGTTTACTTTAGTAAATCCTTGTTTTTCATGTACATGTTGCTTTGAATATTTTCTGTAAACCAGTTTTTGTTTACTTATTTTTGTAAATGATAATCTGTAGAACACATTGAGCTTTCCCCCCAGGCCTCTGCTGAAAAAGGGCTACTTAGCTCAGTCGGACAAACCCAGTCAACAAATGTAAAATAAAATTAAAAAAAAAAAAAAATCTGTGGAGCCCACCCAAACATTGCAGCCAGCCTCTATGCAGCTGTCTAGCCTCTACACTATCTCTACTGATGATCTGTGGTGCCCACCCAAACATTGTAGCCAGCCTCTATGCAGCTGTCTAGTCTGTGTGCTATCTCTACTGATGATATGTGGTGTCACCCTAACACTGCAGCCAGCTTCTATGCAGTTGTCTAGCCTATATACTGTCTCTAATGTTGATCTGTGAACATTGCAGCCCGCTTCTGTGCAGCTGTCTAGCCTATATGCTATCTCTACTGCCATGTCCCCCTAAAATTTCTGTACCCTCATTTCTAGCATTACCAGAAGTAATGCATAAGTCTACAACACTTTTTTATGCCCATTGCTTCATTTAACATTACATTCATAGCATCTTTTCACTCCACGGTCATTTCTATTCATCTTCCAGCATCTCAGCTACAGCCCCTTATTTGTGGTGCATCAGTGTAATTGTATGACTTGCTTTTTTAAGCTCCAGTCTGTGTGTCTAGTTCTTTTAGTGCTTCTTCATACTCTCACCCAAATCATTTCAATATCTGATATCTCTGACCTGTACAGTGTAGCAGCTTAATCTCCCTTTCTATGTGCAAACCCAGCATTGAAGCTTTATTACAGTAATCCATTTTTTCTGTCTATCTAGAGGTATGCTTTGACTTCTCAAAAAGATAAAAAAATGTTAAGTTTAGTGGGTTATATCTGAAAAACAAACTGTAATCCAATGATTCATACAGCGCTTTCAATGGAGAATAAACAGACCATTTTTAGCCACAATCCAGGCACCATTGTGCAAGGCACAAGCAGAAAATTATATATAGACTAATGAATTCACCTATTTGTACTACAGAGTAACAAAGTAGAGACAGATTTACATGTTATTTGAAATTTTAACTGCAAGTCACATTATTTAAAGTGTGCATGATTGAGGTATGCATTCAACCAGTGGTCATCTGGTAAAAGTATGTCATTAAAGAAAGAAAGATATGATGACAGTTTGAGCTGTAAGGACCACCCATTATCATGGAAACAAGAGCATTTGTCATCCTTAAACAGTTGTTCTTGTAGTATGCTTCTAAATAATTGAAGTGTCTTTTGCTGCCTCACTTCTGCAGATAGCTAATTTCAAACAGCTAGGCATAGCCTAGAAATAGCTCTTTTTCCTGTGGAGGTTTTAAAATTGGGTCAAATGAGGGTAGTACTATCTATGTGGCTGTCTTTAAGCATATACTTAAGCTGTTTAGTTATTACTTTTGTTTTGTGGGAACAGTGTCTCATTCTTAATAGCTTATAGATTTGTCAGCTAAGAAAAAATATGGCTCTGTCAGTTGCAGGTAACCAGTTATGATGCTGTAGAAGTTGGTTGTGATGAGTTTGGTGTCCTGAAAGGACAGATGTGCAGATTTTGTTTGTAATGGTTTGGAATTTACACGTTTGAGCTGGAATGTAAGATTGCAAGAGGGAGCTCATATTCTGTCACTTTCCTGTTGGTATATGAATAAACGAGTCTTCAAGGGTTCTATTCAAGCAGCTTTATTCTACACAAACACATCACTATAGAGGCTTATTGACTATGACTTAAGTAAAGCATAAAGGAACAACTGGCAAAAGCTGTATGGATATGATCAACCAAAAGACAAACAGTAGCAAAAGCAATGAAATCTGTACAGACAACACAGCAGACTTCCCAGTATAAAAATCCAGCACTTTAAAGTCAAGGATTAAAATATGAGTGCTTTTACAATACAATATTGCTTCTTCAGACAATGTGTTTTACATCCTAGTTACTTATAAATCCACAGACATGCCTACTAATTGCATCACATCCTCTAATTAAACTAATATCAACTTAAAGGAATACTCTGGCTAGATATAAAAAGGCTAAAACATAAAAAGCCTTATAAAAATACACTCTAAGAAGAAACAAGTCATACAAACTGTAAAAAATACTCATACCCCAGGATTCATGAACGTTGCGCCAGGCGGACGCATAGCGTAGGCGTTACAACGCCAGATATGGCCGCCGAGCGATTCAGGTACGATCCAATTCCACGTGCACTACCGGCGTGCGCCGGATTTGCGCCGCCTCTGGCGTAGGTATGTTAAACACCCCATGTGCGGTGTTGCACCATGCAAATGAAGGCATATAGCGATCCACGAAGTGGCGCAGGCGTAGCATAAGGGCACGGCAATGTAAACCAAAAAAAAACGGTTTACATTTACCCAAACATGACATAGGAGTAATGGAAGGCTGTCAACGTCAGGTATCACACTGTTGCCACATGCCAATGGCGAAAGACACAGAGAATGTCAAAAGAAAACATGCACAACATGTAAATAATGACATAAATGGTATGTCCACAGAAACTCACAGCAGAACCCCAGGACATGTCCGCGGAAGGTGCTAAACAATGAAATAATATGACAATGTCATAAAAGAGCAGTGTAATACACATCAGCTTCACAGCCACAATACACCATGGTATGCATGGAAAGCCACATCCACGGTGCAAGGGTTGCCAAGGAGTCGCGGCAGTGTTCGGCGCGGTAACTATGAATTAGTAGTCAATGCCATGCAAATGAGGCAGATAATACTGAATCGCAAAACCCCCGCCGGCGTAAGGCTGTACCAAATGGCGCAGCGGTAATACACCGAGGAGTGGCTCAGAGGGAATACATGTCAACCGCAGAGGGGTGTGCCACTGTAGGAGGAAGCACATTGGAGCCCAGCAAACATGGGCTGTACATTGCACATCACAGCAGCAGGACCGGCGTGTGGGGAAATAGTTGAGCTGAGAGCACACAATGCGCGCAGAGATGCATATGCACGAGGATGACTACGTTCCCTTAACCCAGTCATGTGACGCCCGCCCCGTCAACAACAACGGATACAGGAAGGTGATGCTGAGAATATGAGGAAATGCGGAAGCAGTGTAATTGGAGTAGTAATGAGCAATCAACACTAATCAACCCACGAAGGCCAATTGGCGGCAGCTGACAACTCTGCATGCAGAAACCTGCAAAACGGGATAGGGGAGGCATATGAATGCAAAGAAAGTAGGGGAGGTAGCAGATTGCAAAGAGTGAAGAACCGACACAGCAGAGCCAAGTAGACAGGCAGCATAACGGCGGCGGCAGACAAAACGCACGATATGCCATGTCCCAGAAACTACACATGACAGGGCTCTGCAGGATGCAAGCCAGGAAATAGTAGGCGCAACGTGCAGAAACAGTAAGGTAAGGTCGAAAGCTAATCCAATGCAGGCAAGAGTAATGCAACACCAAAGGCAACAGCGTTGCAGTGCCAATGGTAAAACACGGAAGATAATCCACAGATACGGCCACAGACACACCCTATGACATCACCGGGTGTACAGCACAACAGTATAAAGTGTGAATGCACACAACACACAGCCGTGTATTCCCAAACGCCGCACTCTAGGTGTAAACACACAGGGAACTTTTAAAATGTACATGTTGGGTGCCGCCGTGGCCGTGATCCATCAGCATGTGTTAGAGACAGACGGAGTTGTGGAGGAGGGTGCCGACAACTACCGTAGGCCTCAGAGGAGAAGGAGAGTGTTCAGACCAAGGGTAACCTACCAGGGGCTACAAGACCTGGAGATAGTAGAGCGTTACAGGGTGGATAGGGACACTTTACAGCAAATAGCGGAGCTGTGCCGCCACGCCTGAGAACAAGAAACAACAGAGGGAGCCCATCCCAGTGGACACAAAGGTATGTGTAAGCTTGCGAATACTGGCCACAGGTACCTTTCAAAGGCCAACTGGGGATATAATGGGCATCTCACAGGCATCAGCATCCAGGGTACTACACCAGTTTCTGGATGCCATGTTACCACATGCCAATGAGCATATATACTTCCCCAGATCTCAGGAGGAGTTGGCTAGCAATATGCGCCACTTCCACCGTGTGGCACAATACCGGAGGTACTGGGTGCGATAGACTGTACGCACATACAAATCAAGTCACCACCTGGGGAGCAGGGTAGACGCTACATAAACCGCAAGGGATTCCCTCCATCAATTGCCAGGTCATGTGCAATGCGCAGGGCATTATCATGGATGTGTGTGCTGGCAGCCCTGGAAGCTACCACGACTCCCATATCTGGCATGCCTCACAGCTGTATCAGGTATTCGCCAGGGGACATCACACAAGGCCACCTTGTGGGGATGCTGGCTATGCACTGGAGCCGTGGATGATGACTCCCATCAGAAATGCACACACACACATGCAAGAACGCCATAATGAGGCACACGCACAAACCAGAATAATCATAGAGCGTGTGTTTGGGATGCTGAAATCACGGTTCCGGTGCTTGGATACATCCGGTGGAGCCCTGCAGTACTCTCCAGGCACATGTGCCCACATATTCATAGTATGTGCCATGCTACATAATATGATCCTGCGGAAGCAGCTGCTGCAGGGACATAATGGTGAAGGGCCACAAAGCCCACCACAACTGCCAAGGCCAGTACAGGCACAGAGGGTTCAGGACCATGAACACACTGTGCCAGCCCCAGTAGGCAGACGGAGGCGTACCCAATATGCCTATGCCCTGGCAAAGAGGGAACGATAGCACATACTCTGACAGCGTAGGCCCCATGGACTGACACCTCCCTACCTGCACACACAGTGAAATGGACGGCACACAAACATGGCCACCCGTAAAGTGTACCGTATGGGTGGCCCCATGTGTGACTCCAACATAGGCAGCACCCAAACACTGCACACCCAACAGCCAGCGGAGCATGGAACGCCAACACCTGAACCGTACGTGGGTCCTACAGCAGACGGCGTTGCTGTATGCTGCCACGTTCACCGCAAGGTGTATACATATAGACATGTACATATGTGCATATACAGATATGGAGATAGATATAATTACACACATAGAAATATATGTACACATATACATATAAAGTACAACAGGTAAGACAGGGAATCAGAGGGATGCAAGGTGACAGAGAAGTAACACGCGATATCTGTACATAGTAAACATAGTGAACGACAACCTGAGCATCCGGGAGGTTTAACAGAACAGGAAACCGCCACCCATGGAAAGGTCAACATACCGAAATGCATAACCGCGAGTCGGGATGATCGCCAGGCCACAGTACAGTAACAGTACATGTGCGGGTAATACTATGATGATATGAGGGGGGAGGTAGACACTGCCACCGGTGATGCGGGCCACGCAGGTACTGTGTGCAACCGTCCCTGTGACTGCCGCAGTATGTGTATGTGTGCGGTGAGGGTGCTGTGTGTTTCGCTGTGCGAGTGTAATGTGTGTGCCACTGTAAAATGTGTATGTTGGTGCCATGTGACAGGCGGAGTGGAACAACATGTGTAGGCATACAGTATAGGAACCACAGGCGTATGTACAGCAGTACTCCCAAAGTAGTACTGAGAGCCCCTCCCTGGCTAGGCGTGTGGCGACGTATAACGATGCAAAGTGAAAATGTCCCAGAATGTACCACAGGAATATAGCCAACATGAAATGGAAAGGACGTATGTACAAATCATGACCGTATGTATGACACCGATATGCTAATTGCAAAACGATACGTCGGCAAAGTTACACAGCAATAGGTATGTACCGCGGAAATACGCATGTGCTACCCCGGTACTGATCGTGGCCACGTATCGGCCCGTAAACACCGCTGTGTGTTCTACAAGTGTCAAACAAGCAATCGCCACCTGAATAGGTGGCAACCACTAGCAAACAGGCCGTCCCAAGTACAGGACCACAATGACTGTAAATATCCGGGACAGAATGACAAGGGATAGTCACCACATACAAACAACCGCAGATATACCACCGATGTGACGGAGGAATACATGCAGGAAGCACACACGCAGGCGATACCAACACCACATGACAACAACACAACCTACACTCCCAGAACAACAGACAAGTAACTGCCAACTTCCCAGGCAGGGATGGAGCACACAGACAAGCATACCGTGTATGTAGAGATGCAAGGCCCACAACCCGTATCCGTCACCTACAACCTCCGATATTCCCCATCGCACATATCAAAGGGATACAAGCCGTAATAGCAGCACAAACATACAGGCAGTCAATGACAGCTGCATAACCGCAACATCTCGCGTGGGAAACACTATCAACAGCGGATGCATACTTGCATCCGTTGTTTAAAGGAATACAACAGCTATGTTACACATCCGAATGCAAAACGCCATCAACAGACGCCGTCAGGACAGGGACACCCACATGTCGAACATAATACCATACCCAACACACACAATCCACGGCTAACACCACTGCGAAATGTACCTGACGCCACACATAGCGGCTGCAGTTACACATAACATAACACAATACAGACCATCTCCACGAAGGTAGGGCAAATAACCAACGCCCAGGTGAGGAATGCAACCATGCCCTAGTTACGACGCGTAATGTACGAATGGAGTAGATGCACAGGTGATATGCGCACAAGTACACACTGAGGAACAGCTATTGGTGTGATGAACCCACATGTTGCAGGTAACGACGGATATAAGGATGACTCCCAGGATATTCAAACCGTATGCTCATACCGAACTACAACTCAAAAACGGATAGAGTGAGAAAACGCAATAGCGAGACACGCAACGAAAAACGGAAGGAAACACAGAAAAGGTATGTAGAACCCACGATATGTACGGGTGTGTAACGCATGATGTGTATGACGAAGCTGCACTGTATGTGAATGGTGTTTGTAAGTAAGGATACTTGTCCATAATGCAGAGAGTGGTGAAAGGTGGTTATGTAGTGCTATCCTGCTGAGCATACCAATGACTGTGGACACCGTGTGCACAGCAGTGGGACATCATGTACACAGCCGGGATAACACAAGGGCTGCCACAGGGGGGCATAACACAGAACAATGCCACACCACACGCCGATGCTGGCAGTGGATGTCCAACAAGGAAGTGCCATAGCAGGGGATAGGACATGTATGTATACTGTCACAGCACACATGTGTATGGGCATATACCGTCGATGTCATACGTAATGTGCACACGACGTGCACGTATGCCTTGCAGTAGGGGATACTATGTCAACTATGTGTAATGTAAAGCTGTCATGGTGGATATGACAGACATCATACACAGTATCACAGGCATATCATGCATAATGGAGTTATGGCCTATTGGTATGTACAATAACAGGATACGTATGGCCTGTACATATGGGACAGAGTAGTAGCATAATAGCCATCCGAAATGGAAGGAACACCAAGTAACCATGGCCAAACGATCTGTAGCAGGTGCAATGTGGGCAACAATGAAGTCCGGCAGGTCCATGTGTAAACACATGTGCAGTGTACACAGTAGTGTCACCTCCCCATGGTAGTGTCCAGTGAACAGCAGAGGTGGGTGTCAACTGCATGTCTACACAGTACTGCTGCTGTGGTGGTACCATGACTACGTGTCACTCAAACAGCAAGGGAGCTATCACATGAACAGTGCCACTGTGTGTCCCTGTGGGATGTGCACAGGACCTATGTTCCACAGCATGGTGTGTGTTGTGTCTGCGGAAGTAACACAGAAGCCCAGCCCATGCAATGTGGCATGTGTGCACATATCCATGAGTGGTCCGTTCACACTGCCCACTGCAATTGCCATGTATGAGTACTACATGCATCAGTAATGCGGAGGACATGGTCCATGTCAGAGCAGAAGACACCCCTGTGTATGTGGTATGCAGATGTGTACAGATGTGTTACCCGTCTGTCAGCCGCATATGTAAACTGTCTGAGCCTGGTACACATCATGGCATGATAATGCTGTGCCATGTAAAGTCGTAGCCATTGTGGAAGGTACACCACGAATGTGGTATTGTAACCCTGCCCGTGTGTAGATGTGTGTATGCCACAGGTACAATGGCTACCTATGTACCAGCATCACACACAGTACAGATAGGTGTGGCCCTGCAGATGTGTACCCATGCCACAGTGGAATACGGCAACCACAGCACCATGTGGGGCATGTGTGTGTACAGCAACCATGTACAATTTGATATGCATGTATGGGGACAGTATCCATGTGATACTCAGTGGATGAATGTTGCTATGCAAAGGTGATGTGCATGCACCATGTGTCATGCATCCTGATGCCATGACACCCACATGATGTATCTGCCACACCGACACCCGTACGGTTGTTATCAGTATGAGCTGGTGGAGCTATAATGGTGCCAGGTATGTAGATGTGGGATATCTAGGCATGGACAGTACTCTGTGACAGCATGTTGTGTATGTAAGCAAATAGTGAACATGAGGGGCCCCATGACTGAGGACTGTGTAATGCCACATGTACCTGACATGTAGTAGGTAGCATGATATGCTTGCACCACTGTGTGTCCTGTCCAGGAGTCATATAGCCTAACATCCTGAGACACAGGGTATGATGTGACGGTGGATGTGTACATTGCCAATACCAGAATGTGGAATGGTGCTGAAGGGCAATGTGAGGACAATGTCTGATCTGTTGCCCTCTGTACCACACCAACCACCCATGCAATGGTATGACAGGTGGCCAGCATGTGTATGTGGCGTGCTGTGGCACACAGAAGCCCAACAAGGGTGCCAGTAAAGGCATGGAGGTCATCAATGAGTGTGTGAAGCACGTTTGTGAGGATGTGCCCCAGTGCCATACAGAATGGTCCAGTCATGGGTGTACGAATGCAGTCCCACACGTGCAATGCAGTGCCACCCATGTGTAGTGCGATAGATGCGGCAGTGTGACGGTCAAGGTACACAATGTCCGACAACAGGCTAGCAGTGAATTCAGTGGGCTGGTGTGGAGACACATACCAAACAGGTTGGCGGGACATAACAGCTAGGGAGATCGGAAGGTGACATTGGGACAGTGTCTTAGGACATAACGTGTGCATGGCAGTACCATGTATGTGTCCACAGGGACATTACGATGTCCATGTATGGATTGCAACCCTGTAGTGAGTGAGAGTGTGTATTGTTGGTAGGTACACCATTGCCTGGCATGTTGCCAACATTATCTCAGTCAGCAATGCCTGGGTGACTGTTGTACGCGACATCGAATGTGGATGTAGCCAAACAACACAGACATACCACCACACTGCCTGAGGACCCACACTGCAATGTGCGGCAGTCATGTGTAGGTAGCTAGCCTTGGAGCATGTGATGGACCACGAGGACCCACCATGGCTGTCAAGTGATGCACCCCACACATGTGAATATACCCACCGTGCAACAGCCTGCACATGTGCCCATACAGCAGATGTGCATGGAACATGACCACCACCGTGGCGTCTGTGAAAAGGCCAGTACCGCCATGTCTCTGTGTGGAATAGCATGGTCCCTACCATTGCGTACATGCTACGGAAGTGCACTGTGATATGTGTCAGCATAGTCATGTACACTGTCCATCTGCCGGGGTGCCATGCCATTAACAACCCCCGTCAGCAGACGTCAGTAGTACCGGCTGTAGAGCACATGTACCATGTATGCTGCGATGGGTGTGTGTCCAGGGTGTGGCTAGCAGGGCCGTGAAGCATATATGTTCATCTACCAGAGGGGGGATAACCCCAGGTTTAACACACCAGACACATGGAGGTATCGTGCATGCTGAGGGTAGTGTAGGTATGGTATGTGTTGTGTAATGTGTCACCCAGCTAGGTGGAGTGCATGCCCAAGCATGTGTGGGTACATGGGAGTCCATTCTAGGGAAGTGTGGGTTGCTGTCAGCACATGGCAGTAGCAGCTGTCCGAGGCCCAATGTACAGTATGACAACACAGACAGCATGTAACCTGTGGTGTACAGTGTAATCTCTGTTGCGTGTTACAATGTGTCTAGCGGTCACAAACATGGGTATCTGAACATGGAGCACCTACGATGCATTGTGTTCGGCAAATATCCAGTATGTGTGCAAAACATTGTGTGATGTGGGATCCCCTCACCTGTGTGTGTTGCAGTCCAGGTATGTGCCTGGGAGGTATGATCCGTGTACAATCTGTACTTGCAGGTGTGCTGTGCAGAGCATGGAGGCAGGTCCCAGGCACTGCAGATAAATGTGAGGCGTGCACTAGTGTGTGTGCCTTGCTTGTGTGCAGCACAGTGGAAGGTGCAAGCATTGTCCCACATGACCGCATGCCGTGCCTGCCTGTTACAGCCCTGCTGGAGACAGTCATGTGACACCGCCACAGAGGCAGTATAGCATGTGAAGATGTACATGTGTGCTCCACACCCCAGGCAGATGTCCGCAGGTCATGTGTGCCACAGTAGTGTGGTCGACCAGGACTGTCATAGTGGTCAGATACCACATGCCTGTATAAGTACAGTATGAGCATAGTCAACAGTTGCAGTGACAGAGTAGGTCAATGTACAGTGTCCCTGTGTTCAGACCACTGCCTACTGTACACTTGGCTAGACACACACCCGGAGGGTGAATATACCGGTGAGCCATCACATGTCCCAGTACACGTAGCCTGTATAATGCCATCACAGGGTGGTCACAATAACATGTGGTATGACAGACATGTTGTACCAGGTGATGTGTCATGTGTGCATATGTTGAGTTGCACAGCCGTTCACACGTCCGCAACATATCAGTGCATGATGTCTAGTGTAACATGATGTGTGGAACTGCACTGTGATCCACAACAGGGTCATCTGAGACAGGTGTGTTGTGAATGGTGTAACCCATGGTTCCACGGGATATACACTGGTGCTGTTGGCTGCCATGCTGGGGCCACCAGTGGTGCCTGCAGTGGTCATACAGACATACTGCACACATTGTTCTGGCAGGAATGTCCATTGTTGTGGATGATGTGTTGCTACGTGAAGGTAGGTGTGTGTTGTGAATGTTACCCATCCAGATGTGACCATCAGGCGCAGTCATGGTTGTCGACAGCATCACACCCATCCACAGCAGTCAGAACCCTGTCCCCAGAATGGGTGTCAGCCGCCCTCGTACTGTGTGACGTATGTGCAGATGGCGGAACACCTCCTACTGGCTGGATAACAGTGTCATCTAGGAAGGCTATGTGATGGCTGGAATACGCCGTTATAATGTATAATGCTGGTATCCCAATGAAGTACATGGAATCACACACAGTACGCCATGGCTGGCATGTAAACCATGTACAACAATGACTGTGTGACAGACACAAACAATGCGGAGCCATGTTGAACATGCACCCATGAGAACACCAAATGAGGTATGTTGCACATATCGATGTACAACTGTCATCTATGGCCATAGCATGGATGCAGACGCATATCCCCCACAGGCAGTACCACGCCATGTAGGTAGGGGGGCATTGCACGACTACATGTGACAGTTGCTGTACCGCCACATGTCCTGCATATCCGTCATGTAGGGGTAGCAGTGGTACGTGACTGTTGGACATGCCTGTACATATGACCATGTCCCACAGGATATGTGTTACGTGTGTACAACACGTGTTGTGCCGTCATCAAGCTGTGAAGTGTATGGCTGCCAGTGTACCTGTGTGACATGTTCTGCAATGGGTGCAAAGGTACGCAGTAGTGCATTGCATGCCCACATGCCCCACACAGGTGCATAGCCTGAACATACAATACAAAGAGGGTGTTGGATCATAGCAACCCACAAGAGGAGATGGGTATGGGTGGCAACCCACTACCACCTGTTCGGGTAAGGTGTGCATGTCCATGACACATTAGCACCCGAGAAGCTAGCAGTACAGCAGTACAGGGTGGCATGCATATATGTTCACTAATACCCCTGTGTGTCCCACCACTGGCCCGTGGACAGACAGACACCAACACAATGTGCAGAATTGACATGTGCACAGCACATCACCGCTGGCTACTGTAGAACAGGCTTACTGTGTAGACATGTGCACAGAAGGTCTGCGCCAGCCACACTCAAACACGTTATGTGTCGAACCACACCATTATTGTAGCCCATGCCACAGACAGATGTTCACGCATCTGTGTATGTACGTCTGGGAATGTCCCCGGCCTAGCAGTATAGCTGTGTCAGTGTTGCGAACAACATACTGAATGGGCTGTGTGTGTGAGGTGTGCGTCATACGTGTATGGTCCGATGGATGATACCATCAGTGCCCCTGCTATGTGAACATCCCTGTCCCCATACATGGATACCTATGCTGTGCCCAACACCACGCTCCCTGTGGGAGGGATGGCGCTGTGTGGTGCACCAGCTGACATGGGGTGGCAGCAGGCACTGGATGTAGACATATGTGGTACCCATGTCAGGCCAGGCAACCATCCATGTGCACGGGATAGCAGTGTGTGGGCACATACAGCACTGTGTTGAACAATATCGCAGCACATAGCACCTGTCAGGGGTAATGTGTATGCATGGATGTGCGATACCAGCATGCACCATACACACCCCCATCAAGCAGCGTGCAGCCTACCTTGCAGAAGCCCATTGTCCACACCATGATGATAGACATGTGTAATGTCCATATACACATAGCAATGACATATGGAATGGACAGCCACCTTGCCAATAGCAGTACCCCCCAGGTGGGACACATCCCAGTGCCATGTATGTGACATACCCTGCCATACCATGCAGCCCTGCCCAGCAAGGCTGCACGTGCTATCACAGTCCTACATGGTGCGATGGACAAATGGCACTTGCACTATCAACCGTCCACAGCAGTAATGTGGCACTGATGCACCCTGTGGTGTCACAGGTGCTGTGTGTTGGTGTGAACAACGTGCGCACATGCTATGCATGACCTTTCCTGCTAATGTCACATGGTTACACAATGTCCCATGTGTATCACATGTGCAATACAGGTGAGCCGTGGCAGGTTGGCCAACACCCGTACAGTGCTGTGTACATGTACATGGCACAACACATGCATGTACAGGTGTCCATGTGTATGTGTGCAGTGCCACCGCTGACGTTCATAATGGCCGCGTACGTGATGCCTAGTGACATATACACAGCATCCAGGTGAACAGTAGAACTGTTGTCACATTGGGACACGTGCCAACTGGTATGAACACAGGTGCAGGCAGGTACACATGTCCACAGCAGGCTACCATCAACATGGTGTGTGTACAGTGTGATGAGTTGACACACAGATATGATATGAAACCCACTGCTTAATGGTGTGACGGCAACACGTCAGCTGTGTCACTGCCATGATGCATCGCAGAGATTACTGTGCAGATGTTGTACATGTCATAGCAATGTATGTCCAGCAGTATGCCAGTACATCAGTGTGAATGTGACCTGTCACCATCATTATGTCTTACAGATAATGCCACGTTCCCGGCTGCCAGCCTTCAGCCGCCAGGAGGATGACGTGATAATACCGTTGCTCCACGACAACTACGAGCTACTATTCAGCCATGTGCCACAACAAGCACAGCAGCGGGACGACGTGTGGCAGGATATGCGCAGGAGGGTGAACAACGTGGGTGGCAACAACCGCACCTACCAGCAGATCCGCCGACACTGCACAGACCTAATACGGCACGCGAAACAGCGTGCCGCCGCAATCGCCAGACAACAAGGTGGGACAGGTGGTGGGCCACCAACCCAGCACCCACTCACACACACGGAGGAGCTCCTGGCCAGTCTGGGGACACCCAGGGAACAACATGCAGAAACACTCGCTGCCATCGTGGAGGTGGGTGTCTCCCAACCAACGAGCCTGGAGCTGCCTGGTAAGTCAGTCTTGCATGTGTGTATGATAACTGACGTAGGTGTGGGTGTCATAGTACACCACATAATGTACCAACACATGCCAGGTATATGGCCACACAAGCTGCATACTACAGTATGCTACGTTGTGTTTGCAGACATGTGCATAACACATGCTACCACACAGGTACATGATGTGACATGCACAGTGCTTACTGTGGCTACAGTAATGGATAATGTGTATACTGTTGTGTCGCCCTATACAGGTACGTCTGGCGTGTCGCACAGCCATGGGTCCGTCGCAGGTGAGACTGTTGCTAGTAATAGGCATGTTACAGTGTATAGATATTCCCCATGTGTCCAGGTATGACATGCACACCTGGGTCTGCTCCAGTCACGGTATACAGGTTGCACCACCCGACACACACGCCACCCATGTACAGTAGATACAACCGTTAGTATACACCGGCATGACACCACATAACCCATCGGTGTGATATGTGCAGTCAGCTATGTATACAATGGTGGAGGTGTTCTACAATGGCTGCATGTGTAGTATGCATCGGAATGCCTTTGCGGTACGCACACAGTACCACATAGTGAGCTGTGATCTGGCCAGCACACAGGTGTTACCAATGTGACCTATGCCACTGCATTGTGTGCACACGTTGTGACATGGCACATGACATGTCCCATGCACGTGGTGTTCTGTCTGCAACAATGTCACACCATGACATGACCTATGCACGACATAGCAGACATCCACAATGTCTGCATAGCCTTCGCGATTGTGACACCCCAGACTAGTATGTGTGTATGTCACATGGGCCACCACAGGGATGTGTACACGATGCCCACCACACACAATTGTCCATGACCCAGTCAAACATGGCCATGGGTGATACCCACAGGCATGTTGCCACACAGTACATCTGCAGTGGGTAGTCACCGTTGCACCCTGTCCACACATAGTGCGATCATAGCTGTAGTGGACCCCCTGTACATCTGATGTGGTACACCAGACAAACGAAATGCCTGTCTGCAGCCACTGGAGGTGCCACCAATGTCTACCATATACGTGCTGTGGAACAGCATGACTGTGTTGCACACATGGCAATGCAATGCGTCCATGTTACGCATCGCACAGAAACATACCTGTGTCTTGCTGCCATGCAGTGGCACAGTGCCCGTACTCCCCACTGTACAGCTATGTACACAGCTCACACCAACCACACCTGCACAGACATCCTTGTTACACATGCATTCTATCTGTAGCCTGTACACATAACACTGCACTGTGACGTCCAGTTTGATGTGGTGCATGTGGTGGGACACCATCGTCACATGTCCACATGTTATCGCACATGTTGGCGGAGTACATGACAAAGTGACGCCAGCCATGTGTACTGTTAACCCGCCTGTGGCCACACGGTGTATCACGGTGATGCATGCAAACTACCATGAATGTGTGTACTGCATGCCTACTGAAATGACACCTGCTTGATGTAGTGTGCACCCCAGGGCAGTATGCATACTACCACTATTAATGTCTGGCCTGCATTCACTGAGCTGTGGTGTGGGAATGCTGCATGCCATCTGCAATATCACATGCATGATGTGTCTGCATGTGTGTGTGTCTGCGTGTGTGTGTCAGCGTGTGTGTGTCTCCGCATGTGTGTGTGTGTGTGTCTGTGTGTGTGTGTGTGTGTGTGTGTGTGTGTGTGTGTGTCTGTGTGTCTGCGTGTGTGTAATGTATCTTACAGTATGTCTTTGTATTCACAGGTGCTGTAGGTGCGTTCCCCTCCTGCGGTCCATCTGATGCTAGTGTCCCCACAGATACTAGCGGTGATGACCATATGCATGAGGCACAGGCAGGGTCGTCATGGGCAGAAGCTGTGCCATTGTTTAACATCCCACCTATGTCCCCTTCATCTCCGCACGGTTCAGATGCCGACACATACCACATCACCGTTGCCCATAGAGGAAGGACAGTCAGCGTCTGTTGGCACTGAGCAGGAATGTGTGGTGGCTACAGAAGGTGCGGGTACACACCATGTTGCCAGTGTAATGACTGGTGATGTGCCACACAGGCATGTGGCTGGTGCTGCTCGTAGGAGGAGCTCTGGTAGACATGCACCTGCCGTACAGGGTGCAGCAGCTGGTATCACCAGACGCATGTTCCAGACTGTAATGGCGGCACAGGCACGTGCTGAACGGCAGAACCAAGAAGGGCAGAGGCTGCAGAGGGCCGCAATCCGTTCCTTAAATGAGAACATCCAGTCATTGGCGAATGCTCAACAGCAGCTTGCCGATGTTCTGGATAGGAGATTAGGTGAGATGGTTGGAATCCTCGACCGAGGCATGTCAATCCGCGAGCGTGAGCTGTCTGTGCTGGAACACCTGGTAGGGGTGAGGCGTAGGACACGTGGCCGTAGGCCAGCAACACCACCTAGTGCAGGTCGACGTGCGTGCCACCTCTCATGCCCACTCACACAGTGCTGGTAGCAGCAGCAGTGCAGCTGGTGCTACACCAACCACACCAGGACACAGCAGGCCACGTGGACGTGGCCCTGGCCGGTCCCAGCGTGGACACGGTTCCAGCGGACATGTGTCATCGGAGAGTGGCCACTCCATACCTCCACCCGGTAGTGCCCGTGCGACCCCAGGCAGGCACGGGTCACGTGGCGACAGGCGGACACAGTGAGCCATACAACCTGCACTGTACAGTCTGGGGCTGCCAAGTATACCCATGTAGGCATCACAGATGGCTGAACTGTGTACACACATACCCACACACAGCAGACACAACTGTAGGGCTCCACCACATCCACATGCATTCTGCACAGTCATGCCCAGTAAATGCACCGCCTTTACACACACACATGATGTCATCCATTGGTACAGCCTATGCCCCTGGCACACATATCACCCTGTGCATATGATGAAGCCTCTGCCGCAGCACCGTGATCCACACCATCGGTGCACGGTTATGCAAACATATTCTGATGCACAGGGTGGACAAGATAGTGAGAGGTGTATGTGATACCTGTGTCCGCATAGTGCGTGATGTGTATGTTGCAGTGGTTGTGTATGACAGGTGACAGGTGCGTATGTGACGTGGGTTGTGTACTGACATCATGCAGCAGACATACCATGTAGTGCAGGTGCAGCATACATTGATCTGTGTACACGGTATGCGTGGCGGTTACATGTGTAGCACCATGTTGGTTCTGTTAACCTGTATGCCAAATATGGTGTACTTGCATGTGCCTACTGGGAGCACTGTTATCAGTCTCCCACGTGTAGCTGTGGGTTACCCACAGGCACATCTGGCAATATCAGCATACCACAGGTACCCGCAACCTGCATGGACCCCTACATAGGTACATAGGCAGGTACATACCAGGCTATGTGCCCTACGGCATGTGTAAGCCTAGCCAGAGTGTGTGTGGCTTTCACCACCCCTTAGGATGAGGATACTACATCCATCGGTCCGCTGTCCCTCTGTCCAGCAGTGACACAGAGATGATGCCTGGCGCATACCTACGATCACACATCCACACGTCAGGATTACTCTTGGACAAAGTCAGTCAGGGGCTCTGCTTCACATGGGCTGGGAATCCTTTCCATGTTGTAGGGGGTCTCTGGGCGATGACCCTGTCCCCCCAGCACATCCTATTTATGTCCGTGTTGAGGTTTCTGTCAGTTGCTTCTGTGCCCGTGTTTGCTTGGAGCCTAGGAGGTGGAACATGTCCATGTCACCCAGGTCGGACATGGCCGTGTATGTCAGGCACAGATCACCACAGAGCAGACAGGCTGAGAAGGTATACAGCCGGAGTCCCCTCGGTCGGGCAGCGTGTGACACATGTCTCAGCACCTTTATCCCTGTGTTGTGGAACGTTTGAGGTCCTTCCGAGTGCTGCAGGTGTCAGGTTAGGTACATTCCAGATGTGGTGTTGTACGCAATCATTGGTCTGATGTGTGAAGAGTACAGGGGTACAATGACCTCCCCTGATGTGGATGTGAATCCCTTCATGACCAGGTGGCCACAGTGGAATGTCTTCCCAACCACATTGGCAATGTGAGTGTCGACAGAGGTTACCGACAGGTTTGGTACCCATGTCCCTGATCACGTCCACCATGTTTAATGGATTACCACCTATATGGTAAGTCGGGGTGAACATGTCTTTCCCAAAGGGTAGGTCTACACCTTCCCTGGCATGTAGCATCAGGCCATGGCTCTGGCACCAGTTATCCATTTCTATGAGACCCCAGGTGGATGTCCGTGTCTGATGGGGTGTTGAGTATGGTGGCGGTGTGCAGTCATCTGCATACCTTGTCTGCCACAATCCCCTATGTTTGCATGCACATTGGAAAGTTGAATGCCGAACAGGAGGGGCCGAGGACTGAGCCCTGTGGGCCACCACTCGGGACCAGCTTGGAGTCTGACATGGCACCAGGAACACAAACCCTGTGTGGTGTGACCTCCATCCAGTTGGCAAACCATCGTGTGACATATGTCTCCACATGTACGCTGGTGAGCCTTTCTATGATGCCCACGTGGAGTGTGGTTTGAACGCTCCCGCCAGGTCATGGTAGTCTGTGCAAACCAACGTACCCACATCAATGGCCTTAGTGACTCCTCCAGACAGGTCGAGCAGGTTTGGGAGGCAGGATCTGCCCTTGACTAAGTCGATGTGGGTATGTTCCGGTATTGGCTGTACACCAATGTCTTTATTTATGGGCTCCAGTATGGACCTCCCCACAGCTTTGCAGACAAGGCTTGTCAAGCTGATAGGGCAGGGATGTCTACAGTCCATAAGAGCACTACCCTGGTGTAGTGGGACCACAGTTGCCGTATGCCATCCAGCGGGACGTAGCCCGTAGTAAGCCTAAGATGAAACAGCGGCCTTATGTGCGGGGTGAGGGCCTCAATGAGGTTGTGTAGCACACAGCCAGGGACACCATCTGGTCCCATTGATGCTGTGTTCACTGCTTAACAGATATCAGCTCTCTCCTGGGCATACAGGATGTTTGGGAGGCTAGACTCTGGTGGGATGGATACGTCCCCTCTTGGGGGGGGGTAGATGTATGCATGGAACATGTCCGCTGGTTTGTTGACAATGTCTGTGGGTTCAGTGATCATTGTACCATTCTGGAGTAATTCCAGGCATGACTGTGTGCTCCCACCCATGTTCCTACCATAGCTAAGGAAGGCCCTATGGTTGTCTTATGTGTCCTTTGCAGTACCACTCCCACAGGCGGCCTTGGATGATTGTATGAGTGATCGTATGTTAACGCCGGTATTAATCAGTGATGCCTTCCCTGGTACTGATATTGCTCTGTCATGTATTAGCTCTCAACTCTTGTTGTACGGTTTGTCAATGGCTGGGGTCCACCAGACCATGTGCCTGCCTTCGGTGGACAAGGTCCTGATGTTATCAGGATCGCTTGGTGCAGACATTCCTGGGGGTGCTCATAGAAGGCATTTGTAAGGGTTTCAGCAGTGTGGCCTGTGTTTACCACTGGCATGGAGGCCTTGTAGGGTACCACACCGGTCGTATGACGTGTGTGGTTCGCTGTGGAGAGGTCGTCACTGTGGTCTCCCATGCCGGTGTTGGGTGCAGGATGCGGATCTCCAGTGGGTTCACTATACGGTCTGACATCACCATTGAGGGATGTACATCCTGTGTGGAGCATATCGTCCCCATGTGTGATGATCAGAACTAGTATACGTCCCCTTGTGGGTATGGTGCATGGTTGTTCCACAGCATTCAGGTGTATGAACACCTGGGACCTTTGGTGTAGGGTGTTGTGTCCTGGGTAATGTTCCCGGTCTATGTATGGGTGGTTGATGTCACCCAATATGACGGTGTTGTGAGAGCATTCACACTCACCAGTGTCTTCAGGAAGGCTGTGCAGGTATCCTGGGTTTGGGAGGGTGGTCTGTAGCATGCAACAAACTGTAGGGCAGTCCTACCCATGGTTAATTGCACCTGGATATTCCCCGCTGCTACGTGCATCTCTGCCAACCTGGAGGTGTGTGTATCCTTCATGGAAATGGAGACTCCCCCTCCTTCTGTGTTAGGTCCGGGTTATGGTCCTGAACGCGTGATATGGGGTATGACCCGATAGTGCTGGGGTGCTCTCAGCAGCCCTGATCAATGTTTCAGTCA
Source organism: Protopterus annectens (assembly GCF_019279795.1). NCBI lineage: Eukaryota > Metazoa > Chordata > Ceratodontiformes > Protopteridae > Protopterus > Protopterus annectens. Next base: position 1,022,613,348 of record NC_056726.1, on the reverse strand, counting down.
CAGCACTGACATCGATGTCCTCCATACTGAGGAGGGCATTTGAGGGTGTGCAGCTTGGGCGTAGACCACTGGCACTGAGCAGTATTACCCTGTGTGTTCTCCAGGTTTGTAGTGTAGGGTGGTAGGTTTATCATTCCAGCCTTGCCTGCAGTGGGCACTGTGGGGGTGGCAGGTGCCTTAGCCAAACCCTTGAAGACCAGGGGTGACAGGTGCGAGCCATACCTTGCGAAGGGTCGTGGCGTGCCAAGCATGTCATCCCAGGTATGAGGAATCTGGATCCCCTCAGACTGACACCGGTAACCAGGCACATTATCAAGGGTGACCACTTTGAGCCAGTATAGTGGCATCATACTTGATGAGGGTGGGATACTGCCCAGGGTCAGGGACATGCCGGCCTGGGCTACACAATCTGAGTGGCCCTCTATGTCTCCTTTAATGTATCCCAGGGTGGTATGTCTCCAGTCGTTGACACCAGCATGGGCAATGACGTCATACCTGTACATGCTGCGGAGTGACCTGAGTGCGTGTGTTATGTGGCGTATTCCAGCGCCCGGCAGGCAGCCTACTGTGATCATTCCCTTGTTCAGTCTGGTGGGTGGGACGTCGGTGTGTCTGACAGTGGCGTCACCCATTACAGGTGTGTCTGGCAGTGTGTGTGTTGCCTTTGGGGCTCTGACAGTTTAGCACACTGACGTTGAGAACTATGTGTTGCATGTCCTATGTCTTGTGGAGGCAGTTGCTTGTGTGTCTGCTTCAGAGGGCTCGTTAGGTTCGTGACATGTCTTAACAGTGCCTCCAGGTATGTCTTAGTGTGTTCATGTGTTTGATTAGCATTTGCGATAGTCACATGTGACACTGGGTATGTGGTGTGCATGGTGTCCTTCCCCTCCCGCTTGGTCTTGCCGGTCATGGTTTGAGAGAGCACAGCCCCCTGTCTGGCTATATAGTTGCGTCTGTCACATGTATTATGTTCATTGGGGGAGGTGCGGCTTGTCCGTGTCCATGAGGCACCTGTAACAGTGGCCAGGACACCCAGATTCACCATCTGAACAGGAGAGGTCGCTAGCAATTGACCCTTCGACATGCCAGAGAACGTGAATGCATTTGCTGTGTAACCGGGTCAGAAGGCACCTATAGGGAAGTGGGTACACAAGGGGATTCTAGGCCAGTGTAGTACTCCATTTAGTATACATGTACTTTACCTATGTAGGAATACTATGGGAGCAGGTGCAGAGCTTTTGTGATATAGAGAACAGACAGTCGGGATTGCAAGAAGAGAGGTCATACACATAAACCTGCGGAGCACGGAGCCGGATACAGTGTAACGTTGCTTACACGGTACATGACGCACATGTCCACACATATACTGCACCTGACGCCTGTGGTCGGTGCCACAGGCTACGGTGGACAGAGACATCACATACATGGCATGACACAGTACAGGTATGGTGACATTCTGCAGGTGTCGTACGCAGTGTGCTGGCTACTGACCGCAGGTGTCACCTGTCAGCTGTGGTGCACGGTGTTCGACAGTCGGATGCTGTACCGGTACAGGAATATGCCCGCATTCGCGGTGCGTACACCTCTATGGCACACACACCATTGTGTGCAGATGGGGACACCTGTCTGTGTGGTCAGCACCCTCACAAGACAATGCACCGATGCGCCATGTCACAGGGGTGGTCTTGCACAGGTGGCCAGTAAGGCTCACAGGTATGGCAATGACAGGGCTGTACAATGCAGCACCAGTACGGGATGGTCACCCTGTGTGGTCAGTGTCCAGTCACAACACTATATCTGCATACACCCTCTCAACAGGCAGCAGACATACACACATGTTGACACACTGACATGGTGGTGGCCACACATGTCTACACGGAGGGATGACGTGTTGCATGTACTGCACCATCCACATCGATGCACCCCACACTGAGGTAGGTACAGATCTCTACCATGGTGTACAGTGATGTGTGGCACGTGGCACATAGTCCCCCGATCTGTGGCATACATGGGCACACATTCCTGCACACATGTTGGTGCTAGGAATGCCACACCCGCTACATGGGATTTGTGCAGGCGTGCAGCGGTATGTGGTGCATCCTGCGTACTACCACTGTATCTGGCAGCTGTGCCAATATCTGCACTTGGGAGGTGGTAGGGGTTACAGTGGCAATGTGACATATGGTCGATCACGCATGGCCGATGGGTATGCATCATGGCAGCGCTGTCATGTAAAGGCGACATAGCAGACTGTATGCACATGGCAGGGTAGGATGGTGTGTGACACACCTGTGACCAGCACCTGCACACATGCATGTGGACAGGTGTTTAAACACATGGTGTACACACAGACTGCCATGCGTGCTGTTACTATGCCACCATATGACGGCCCCCATGATGGGTATGCATGTGGTAGGGGGTTGCAACTGTGTTACGGACACTGGACACCGCTCCTGCATGGCTGCACCGTGCACAGTACACGTGTCACATGTATCCCCTGTTGCCATGTGTGTATGCATTGCTACGTTGTGACATGTGTGTCAACATACATGGAACATGGACTGTGGTATGGTATCACAGCTGTCACAGGCAAACTGTACAAGGGTATGTGTCCCAGTGAACACCGCTACACCCTGTAGGGGTGCATACCACAGACATGTGTCCGCCTTCCCTTCGTGTGTGTATTACCGTGCGCCTGTGTTATGCATGTGGTACATCACAGGCTTCATATGTGTCCTGCGTGCAGTCCATGCACACAGCCAGGAAATCACATATGTGACATATCCGGACATTGTTTCACTGTGGTACAGCTGCAGTCATGTGTCATATCTGTGTCAGGCCCGTGGTATGTGTGGAGCACGCCTGTCCGTGTATACCGCACGGGTGGACTACATCACACCTGTGGGATCATTGATAGTACATGTGTACTCTGCACGACGGACGTACACCGCCACATAGTCTTCTGGACATATGTCACATGCAGTTGCTGGACCGTGAGGCATACTGCTGCACCGATGACATGGTGCTGGCATAGCAGCTACAGTGTTCACTACGGTGTGTACATGTTCAGCCTGCACCCGTGACGCCTGTGCTGTCATCTGTGTGTGTACATGTGACTGCATGTGTGTCCACCCTGTGCATGTGTACGGGTTTACCTGGCCGTGACTTGCGGTGTGTGCACTCCGTCTGCATGCCGGATGGCGCGTAGCACATACTACGTGTGTGAGCATGGCGGGTTGCTGTTGTGTGGGTGGACACACGACGGTCCACATTCTGCCTCCCATGCCGTCGCCCCATGTGTATGCATGTCTGCACTGTGCCGATTCTAAGTGTCTGAGCATGCCCAGTAAGCAGCTGTGTAGATGGACACACAGTACAGTGCACACCGCCCGTCTGCATTGATACCCCGTGTGCATGCCTGTTTCCCTTCGCAACTGCCACGTCTGTGGCATGGCGGGTTGCTGTTGTGTGGGTGGACACACGATGGTCCACATTCTGCCTCCCATGCCGTCGCCCCATGTGTATGCATGTCTGCACTGTGCCGATTCTAAGTGTCTGAGCATGCCCAGTAAGCAGCTGTGTAGATGGACACACAGTACAGTGCACACCGCGCCCGTCTGCATTGATACCCCGTGTGCATGCCTGTTTCCCCTTCGCAACTGCCACGTCTGTGGCATGGCTGGGTTGCTGTTGTGTGGGTGGACACACACGACGGTCCACATTCTGCCTCCCATGCCGTCGCCCCATGTGTATGCATGTCTGCACTGTGCCGATTCTAAGTGTCTGAGCATGCCCAGTAAGCAGCTGTGTAGATGGACACACAGTACAGTGCACACACCGCCCGTCTGCATTGATACCCCATGTGCATGCCTGTTTCCCCTTCGCAACTGCCACATCTGTGGCATGGCCGGGTTGCTGTTGTGTGGGTGGACACACACGACGGTCCACATTCTGCCTCCCATGCCGTCGCCCCATGTGTATGCATGTCTGCACTGTGCCGATTCTAAGTGTCTGAGCATGCCCAGTAAGCAGCTGTGTAGATGGACACACAGTACAGTGCACACCGCGCCCGTCTGCATTGATACCCGTGTGCATGCCTGTTTCCCCTTCGCAACTGCCACGTCTGTGGCATGGCCGGGTTGCTGTTGTGTGGGTGGACACACGACGGTCCACATTCTGCCTCCCATGCCATCGCCCCATGTGTATGCATGTCTGCACTGTGCCGATTCTAAGTGTCTGAGCATGCCCAGTAAGCAGCTGTGTAGATGGACACACAGTACAGTGCACACCGCGGCCGTCTGCGTTGATACCCCGTGAGCATGTCTGTCTCCCCTTCGCAACTGCTAGGTGTGAGAGGCATGGCCAGTACACCATTCGGGGGTACACACTACAGTCGGCACCGATGTCTGCTACTAGGCGTGTAGCCATGGCCAATGACATCCTGCATAGCCATGGTGACCATCCAGGTGACTCATATGTGGCTGTTATGCCACAATGGCTGCCTACATCCTGCACGCCAGATGCCCTCTCATAGGGTATACTGTATGTGGTGCATCCCGTATTCATGTCGTGATGTACTGCTCCGTAGTTAGTTGGTATTCCCGACTGCAGCACTACCATGTTACTGTACGGCCACCTTGGGATGGTAACAGGCTGTGTGACTGCGCACTCTGTCTTCATTCCCTATCGGCTGCCTTGCCTCTGCAGATGATACCACCCACCTAGGGGTATGCCTCCTGACAGTGCTGTGCTCAGTAATCTCGGTAGCGCATTCTGTAAATGCATCATGCTGTAGTGAGTTCATGTAAGTAGGCGTAGGTTCCACTCCCGGCCCTCCCCTGTGTGTGTGTGTGTTTCCAGCTGCCTCTGCAGATGAACATGCTTTTAGACGCTTAGCAACACATACCTTGGCTATTGTCAGCTATTCCCTTATGGATTATGTCACCCGCCTAGAAGTATGCCTCTGACAGCGCTGTGCTCAGTAATCTCGGTAGTGCATTCTGTAAATGCATCATGCTGTAGTGAGTTCATGTAGGTAGGTGTAGGTTCGACTCCCGGCCCTTGTGTGTGTGTGTGTGTGTGTGTGTGTGTGTGTTTCCAGCTGCCTCTGCAGATGAACATGCTTTTAGATGCTTTGCAACACATACCTTGGCTATTGTCAGCTATTCCCTTACGGATGATGTCACCCGCCTAGAAGTATGCCTCTGACAGCGCTGTGCTCAGTAATCTCGGTAGCACATTCTGTAAATGCATCATGCTGTAGTGAGTTCATGTAGGTAGGTGTAGGTTCGACTCCCGGCCCTTCCCTGTGTGTGTGTGTGTGTGTGTGTGTTTCCAGCTGCCTCTGCAGATGAACATGCTTTTAGACGCCTCGCAACACATACCTTGGCTATTGTCAGCTATTCCCTTACGGATGATGTCACCCGCCTAGAAGTATGCCTCTGACAGCACTGTGCTCAGTAATCTCGGTAGCGCGTTCTGTAAATGCATCATGCTGTAGTGAGTTCATGTAAGTAGGTGTAGGTTCAACTCCCGGCCTTTCTCTGTGTGTGTATGTGTGTGTGTGTGTGTGTTTCCAGCTGCCTCTGCAGATGAACATGCTTTTAGATGCTTCGCAACACATACCTTGGCTATTGTCAGCTATTCCCTTATGGATGATGTCACCCACCTAGAAGTATGCCTCTGACAGCACTGTGCTCAGTAATCTCGGTAGCGCGTTCTGTAAATGCATCATGCTGTAGTGAGTTCATGTAGGTAGGTGTAGGTTTGACTCCCGGCCCTTCTCTGTGTGTGTGTGTGTGTGTGTTTCCAGCTGCCTCTGCAGATAAACATGCTTTTAGACGCTTCACAACACATACCTTGGCTATTGTCAGCTATTAACTTACGGATGATGTCACCCACCTAGAAGTATGCCTCTGACAGTGCTGTGCTCAGTAATCTCGGTAGCGTGTTCTGTAAATGCATCATGCTGTAGTGAGTTCATGTAGGTAGGCGTAGGTTCGACTCCCGGCCCTTCTCTGTGTGTGTGTGTGCTTCCAGCTGCCTCTGCAGATGAACATGCTTTTAGACGCTTCGCAACACATACCTTGGCTATTGTCAGCTATTCCCTTACGGATGATGTCACCCACCTAGAAGTATGCCTCTGACAGCACTGTGCTCAGTAATCTCGGTAGCACATACTGTAAATGCATCATGCTGTAGTGAGTTCATGTAGGTAGATGTAGGTTCGACTCCCGGCCCTTCTCTGTGTGTGTGTGTGTGTGTGTGTGTGTTTCCAGCTGCCTCTGCAGATGAACATGCTTTTAGACGCTTCGCAACACATACCTTGGCTATTGTCAGCTATTCCCTTACGGGTGATGTCACCCGCCTAGAAGTATGCCTCTGACAGCACTGTGCTCAGTAATCTCGGTAGCGCGTTCTGTAAATGCATCATGTTGTAGTGAGTTCATGTAGGTAGGCATAGGTTTGACTCCCGACCCTTCCCCGGGTGTGTGTGTTCACAACTTCCCTAGTAGAGTGTAGTTATTTTAGACGCTTGGCAACACATACCTTGGCTATCGGCGGCTATTCCTTTATGGATGTTGTCACCCACCTGGACATGTGCCTCTGACGGTGCTGTGTTCGGTGGTCCACGTAGCGCGTTCCATACCTGTGTCATACTGTTGTGCGGTTGGGTATGTGGGGGTGTGGTCAATCACCATGCCTGCCACATGTGTGTGTGTGTCTATGCTCCCAGCTGCATGGGTTCATAGGGTATGGCTTTAGAGTTTCCGCAGAACACTCATATCCTGCCGCCATCCCTGTGTTTGTGGATGGTGAGACGCAGCTCGTGGACTGCCTGTGTGCCTGCTGTGGTTGGCGACCTCCGTAGCGTGTTCTCCACATGCACCCTGCTATGGTGTGGTGGGGTGGTGCTGTGTACGTTACACTCACGGGCTTGCCACATGTGTCCGTCTGTATCTCTGTCATTGTATATCTACATACCTATGTTGTGCCCATAGCGCTGCTCTTGCATGGACAGCTGTCTGTCCCATGTATCGCATATTTGCACGGCTGACACATAGAACTGTGGTACGATGCATATCCACTCATTGTCCATGCAACGTCCGTATTCCAGAACACCCTAGAGACATCTGCTGGATATCGTGGCAGACAGCTATCCTTGCTGTACTGACACTGTACCCGTACACGCCATAAACCTTGTGTGTAATTGCCTATTTATGGTGTGTGTATGTCTAACTGTGCTGTATGCATGGTCGTGTGTGTGTCCCGCTATAGCCATCTGTGCAGGTGTCGCCACTATGGGTAATCCTTGTGGACCGCTGTTTCATGTGCACTTCTGCACATACCTGCAGACCGTACTACCCCTCCTACGGCAGTGGCCTTAGATCGACCGCTGCCCTAGGCTATAGGGCTCCATGGCGCCCACCACCACAACACATGGTGCCCCCATCCTGGTATACCTACATGACATACCTACTAGACAGGTGGCCCTACTAGTGCGGCGCCCTAGGCAGCCGCAGGATTGGCGTATGCCTACGGCCGGCTATGAGCACATCACAAGGCATACATCTACATTCAGTGTTTTACGAAGGCTAGGTTATAATACCAGAGGGGGGACCTCATCAACTATGCTTTAGAATGCGGATTTAGATGGATTATTAGGTGGAGGGTTGACCACACACCAGGGCTGACTGATGAAACACTGATGAAGCCTCTTTTGAGAAGCAGGTGGCTTAAACCCCCGTAACAGGAATGTAGTTTAGGTACAGATATACAGTTAACACACATTAGTCCACTCTTTCAGTTGTTTACCACTGTATTACATTGATATGATATGCATATCTTCTATATATATTGTTAGATCTTTGATTGATGAGTATTAGGCATAGTACAATATCATATAATACATGTGTTAATAGGATGTTTTGGAGATGTTAATATATGTGTGTGTAGTTAACATTGCGTCTGTGCTTTATATGCTGTGGTTACATGTTCATTGTTTGCTGAGAAATTAACCAATGAAAGTGTAAGGGGGGATATTTAAAGCCTGGATGCTTTTATGTTATGTGTAAGTCTGATGGAGCCTACGGGTGAAAGCGCTTACATGTCTATGAAGGAACCTTTGTATACCATTTGTGACCTGTCCTGGACAATGTCTACGTTGACTGTTTCATCTACCTATGTGTGTTTTGGATTGTGTGCCATAAGGTGCCAGCGGTTCTTTGATGTTGATTAGGTGTATTCCATGGTCAATTGACATTAATCCTATTAATTCACTGAAGGATGTTCTTTATAAGTGGGAACGCCATAGTTTGACCATCCTATGACCTTCCTAGCTGAAGTTGTTATTGTGCCATTGGTATGTGTTCCACAGGTCACCCATTTGTTCCGCGGTATGGAAGCGAGTGATCCCCATTTTGGTGCTGGCAGATTGAGTGCTGTGTACGCCGGTATTCGCATGGCGGTCTGACTTTGTATGGGGAGTGTCTACTGTAGTCCCTATCTGTATTTCCTGTGTTATGCCTCACTGCAGCTGTGTGATTCCACCAGGTTTGCAGTTATGGGTGCCATCTTGGTCGTACGCTTGTCCATCCATGGGAATTGCCTACTGGACACTGGTATAGGGCAGTACACATTTCACAGCTGCATTTAGCATTCTCCGGTGGATGCTTTGCATTATTAGTGGGGAGTAAGGCATGTGCTACTCCCACATCCCTCCCATGGGGCGGGACAACAGATTATCTGCCAAACAACACCGAGCCCCATTTCTGGCCCCATTTCTGCATACCCAGGATCCCATGGCTGCAACCCTCGATGGTACCCATTACACATCCTTCATGTGCGGGAATGGGATGTGGACGCGTCTATGGACTCGACAATCTGGGGATTTCTGTTCATATGTCCTGCATTTCATGGACACTTGTCATCAACCTTGAACACGCTGGTGGTGCATATGTCTAGCTGTGCCATAGTCATGGCTGTCAGTTCTTCTGGGTCTCTCGATCGCAGCCGGTTGACATTGCGTACGGATAAATTTTTGGGGTCCTACAATGGACACCAATGTGCATATGTAAAGTGTAGAACTTGTTGGACTGTGTCCATCTGGCCAGTGGGTTTGACTGCTGCTGTATATTCCCCAATCACGGATGTCTGTTTGACTACCCATATTATGTAGAGCTACGTAAACCGGGTGTTTCTAAACTGAACCCAAATGGTGTAAATCCAATGATGCAGGCTAACAAATGCTTTAACTAATCCTCAGATGTCCCATTAGGAAATTTCCGCCTCTGTATTGTCAAAATAACACAACCAAAACATGTAGATCCTATTAATTCATTGAAGGATGTTTTTTATAAGTAGGAACGCCAACGTTTAAACATCCTATGACCTTCCTAGTTGACGTTGTTGGTGTGCCATTAGTATGTGTTCCGCAGGTTGCCCATTTGTTCCGCAGTATGGAAGCGAGTGATCCCCATTTTCTTGCTGGCAGATTGAGTGCTGTGTACGCCGGTATTCGCACGGCGGTCTGACTTTGTATGGGGAGTGTGTACTGTAGTCCCTATCTGTATTTCCTGTGTTATGCCTTACTGCAGCTGTGTAATTCCACCAGGTTTGCAGTTATGGGTGCCATCTTGGTCGTACGTTTGTCCATCCATGGGAATTGCCTACTGGACACTGGTATAGGGCTGTACACATTTCACAGCTGCATTTAGCATTCTCCGGTGGATGATTTGCATTATTAGTGGGGAGTAAGGCATGTGCTATACCCACATCCCTCCCACGGGGCGGGACAACGGATTATCTGCCAATCAACACTGAGCCCCATTTCTGCATACCCATGATCCCATGGCTGCAACCCTCGACGGTACCCATTACACATCCTTCAGGTGTGCGGGAATGGGATGTGGACGCACCTCTATGGACTCGTCAATCTGGGGATTTCTGTTCATATGTCCTGCATTTCATGGACACTTGTCATCAACCTTAAACACGCTGGTGGTGCATATGTCTAGCTGTGCCGTAGTCATGGCTATCGCTTCTTCAGGTAGTATGATAGCAGCTGAATGGTATTCCATAAGGATCAATTTTTGGGTCCTACAATGGACACCAATGTGCATATGTAAAGTGTAGACCTTGTTGGACTGTGTCCATCTGGCCAGTGGTTTTGACTGCTGCTGTATGTTCCCCAATCGCGGATGTCTGTTTGACTACCCATATTATGTAGTGCTACGAAAACCAGGTTATTCTAAAATGAACCCAAATGGTGTTAATGTAATGATGCAGGTTAGCAACTGCTTTAACTAATCCTCAGTAGTCTCAATAGGAAATATCCGCCACTGTCTTGTCAGATTAACACCACCAAAACATGTAGATCCTATTAATTCATTGAAGGATGTTCTTTATAAGTGGGGACGCCATAGTTTACAGATCCTATGACCTTCCTAGTTGACGTTGTTGGTGTGCCATTAGTATGTGTTCCGCAGGTCGCCCATTTGTTCCGCAGTATGGACGCGAGTGATCCCCATTTTCTTGCTGGCAGATTGAGTGCTGTGTACGCCGGTATTCGCACCGGCGGTCTGACTTTGTATGGGGAGTGTCTACTGTAGTCCCTATCTGTATTTCCTGTGTTATGCCTTACTGCAGCTGTGTAATTCCACCAGGTTTGCAGTTATGGGTGCCATCTTGGTCGTACATTTGTCCATCCATGGGAATTGCCTACTGGACACTGGTATAGGGCTGTACACATTTCACAGCTGCATTTAGCATTCTCCGGTGGATGATTTGCATTATTAGTGGGGAGTAAGGCATGTGCTATACCCACATCCCTCCCATGGGGCGGGACAACGGATTATCTGCCAAACAACACCGAGCCCCATTTCTGCATACCCAGGATCCCATGGCTGCAACCCTCGACGGTACCCATTACACATCCTTCATGTGCGGGACTGGGATGTGGACGCACTTCTATGGACTCGACAATCTGGGGATTTCTGTTCATATGTCCTGCATTTCATGGACACTTGTCATCAACCTTAAACACGCTGGTCGTGCATATGTCTAGCTGTGCCGTAGTCACGGCTGTTCACTCCTTCTAGGTCGCTCGATCGCAGCTGGTAGATGTGGCGACGGATCAATTTTGGGGTCCTACAATGGACACCGATGTGCATATGTAAAGTGTAGAACTTGTTGGACTGTGTCCATCTGGCCAGTGAGTTTAACTGCTGCTGTATGTTACCCAATCGGATGACTGTTTGACTACACATATTATGTAGTGCTACGAAAACCATTTTTTTCTGAAATGAACCCACATGGTGTAAATCCGATGATGCAGGTTAGCAACTGGTTTAAATAAACCTCAGAGGCCCCAATGGGAAATATCCGCCACTGTATTGTCATAACTAACACCACCAAAACATGTAGATCCTACTAATTCATTGAAGGATGTTCTTTATAATTGGGAACGCCATAGTTTAACCATCCTATGACCTTCCTAGTTGACGTTGTTGGTGTGCCATTAATATGTGTTCCACAGGTCGCCCATTTGTTCCGCAGTATGGTAGCGTGTGATCCCCATTTTCTTGCTGGCAGATTGGGTGCTGTGTACGCCGGTATTCGCACGGTGGTCTGACTTTGTATGGGGTGTGTCTACTGTAGTCCCTATCTGTATACACATTCCACACCTGCATTTAGCATTATCCGGTGGATGCTTTGCATTATTTGTGGTGAGTAAGGCATGTGCTACACCCACATCCCTCCCACGGGGCGGGACAACGGATTATCTGCCAAACAACACCGAGCCCCATTTCTGCATACCCAGGATCCCATGGCTGCAACCCTCGACGGTACCCATTACACATCCTTCATGTGTGCGGGACTGGGATGTGGACGCACTTCTATGGACTCGGGACTCTGGGGATTTCTGTCCATATGTCCTGCATTTCATGGACACATGTCATCAACCTTAAACACGCTGGTGGTGCATATGTCTAGCTGTGCCATAGTCACGGCTGTCGCTTCTTCTGGTAGAACGATAACAGCTGTATGATATTCCATAGTAATCAATTTTTGGGTCCTACAATGGACACCAATGTGCATGTGTAAAGTGTAGAACTTGTTGGACTGTGTCCATCTGGCCGGTGGTTTTGACTGACCTTCCTAGTTGACGTTGTTGGTGTGCCATTAGTATGTGTTCCACAGGTCGCCCATTTGTTCCGCAGTATGGCAGCGAGTGATCCCCATTTTGGTGCTGGCAGATTGAGTGCTGTGTATGCCGGTATTCGCACGGCGGTCTAACCTTGTATGGGGAGTGTCTACTGTAGTCCCTATCTGTATTTCCTGTGTTATGCCTGACTGCAGCTGTGTAATTCCACCAGGTCTGCAGTTATGGGTGCCATCTTGGTCGTACGCTTGTCCATCCATGGGAATTGCCTACTGGACACTGGTATAGGGCTGTACACATTTCACACCTGCATTTAGCATTATCCGGTGGATGCTTTGCATTATTAGTGGGGAGTAAGGCATGTGCTATACCCACATCCCTCCCATGGGAAAACGGACTTTCTGCCAAACAACACAGACCCCATTTCTGCATACCCAGGATCCCATGGCTGCAACCCTCGACGGTACCCATTACACATCCTTCATGTGCGGGACTGGGATGTGGACGCACTTCTATGGACTTGACAATCTGGGGATTTCTGTTCATATGTCCTGCATTTCATGGACACTTGTCATCAACCTTAAACACGCTGGTGGTGCATATGTCTAGCTGTGCCGTAGTCACGGCTGTCGCTTCTTCTGGGTGGAACGGTAGCAGCTGGATGATATAGCGTACGGATCAATTTTTGGGGTCCTACAATGGACACCAATGTGCATATGTAAAGTGTAGAACTTGTTGGACTGTGTCCATCTGGCCAGTGGGTTTGACTGCTGCTGTATGTTCCCCAGTCGCGGATGTCTGTTTGACTACCCGTATTATGTAATGCTACAAAAACCAGGTTATTCAGAACTGAAAACAAATGGTGTACATCCAAAGATGCAGGTTAGCGACTGCTTTCAATAATCCTCAGAAGGCCCAATAGGAAATATCCGCCACTATATTGTCAAAATAACACCACCAAAACATGTAGATCCTATTTATTCATTGACAGATGTTCTTTATAAGTGGGAACGCCATAGTTTAACCATCCTATGACCTTCCTAGTTGACGTTGTTGGTGTGCCATTAATATGTGTTCCACAGGTCGCCCATATGTTCCGCGGTATGGAAGCGAGTGATCCCCATTTTCTTGCTGGCAGATTGGGTGCTGTGTACGCCGGTATTCGCACGGCCTTCTGACTTTGTATGGGGAGTGTCTACTGTAGTCCCTATCTGTATTTCCTGTGTTATGCCTTACTGCAGCTGTGTAATTCCACCAGGTTTGCAGTTATGGGTGCCATCTTGGTCGCATGCTTGTCCATCCATGGGAATTGCCTACTGGACACTGGTATAGGGCTGTACACATTTCACACCTGCATTTAGCATTATCCGGTGGATGCTTTGCATTATTAGTGGGGAGTAAGGCATGTGCTACACCCACATCCCTCCCACGGGGCGGGACGACGGATTATCTGCCAAACAACACCGAGCCCCATGTCTGCATACCCATGATCCCATGGCTGCGACCCTCGAAGGTACCCATTACACATCCTTCATATGTGCGGGACTGGGATGTGGACGCACTTTTATGGACTCGACGATCTGGGGATTTCTGTTCATATGTCCTGCATTTCATGGACACTTGTCATCAACCTTAAACACGCTGGTGGTGCATATGTCTAGCTGTGCCTTACTCACGGCTGTCGCGTCTTCTGGTGGAACGGTAACGGCTGGATGGAATTCTGTACGGATCAATTTTTGGGTCCTACAATGGACACCAATGTGCATATGTAAAGTGTAGAACTTGTTGGACTGTGTCCATGTGGCCAGTGGTTTTGACTGCTACTGTATGTTCCCCAATCGCGGATGTCTGTTTGACTACCCATATTATGTAGTGCTACGAAAACCAGGTTTTTCAAAACTGAAACCAAATGGTGTACATCCAGAGATGCAGGTTAACAACTGCTTTAAATAATCCCCAGAAGTCCCAATAGGGAAGTATCGCCACTTTATTGTCAGAATGACACCACCATAACAGGTAGATCACGAGCACTTTCGCCCGGTCTTATCGGGCATTTTCAAGTGTAATTAGCAGAAACATATAACTAAATAAATAATAATACATATTTTAATAATAAAGTTAATACTATGTTATTTGGACAATAGCTTCTGCTATTGTCATACAATGCTGTGGGTGGTGCCGGTTACCATACATATGGCTTTCTCAAAAGCCGACTTCACATTTCTAAACACTAGTGTGGCCTCCTTTAAGGCCCCTGAGCCAGTGGTGAACATTACTCAAGCCACTGCATCACTTACATATGCCTTCTACCAGCACCTACAGGACTGCATGGATCAGGCAATCCCTTACCCAACTGTGGGTCTTTGTACCAATGCCAAGCATCCAGTGTGGTGTACCCCAGCCATACACAAGCTCTACAATGAGAGGAGGTAGCTACTACAAGACAGAGCAGACTCCTTGTGAGGTATGACACCCTTGCTCATTATATGTGAAGAACTACAAGCTCTCATGACATCATCCGGTTCAGGTCCCACAGATATATCACCAAGGACTCGACAGACAATCATACGGCCTTCTTTAGCTATGTTGGACACCTGGGAGGAAACTCCCAGATATGCTCTGACTGGGTTCACAATGATGTGAGGTTTACTGAACATACACACATTGCCAACATACTGGTTGACAGGTTCGGTGAAGACATCTCCACCCCCCCCCACATGGAGAGATGTCTGTACCAGAAGATTGTGGCCCCCGAATGTTCTGTAACGCACAGGTGGGACATGCTCTCTCCAAGGTAGTGAACACAGCATCCATGGGACCAGATGGTGTCCTGGCTGTGTACTCCGCGATCTCATTGAGGAATTAGACCCACAGTTAGGACAGCTGTGTAATCTTAGCCTCACCTCAGGTAACGTACCCAAGTTGTGGCGCACGGCGACTGTAGTCCCACTTCACAGGGGCAGTGCCTCCACTGACCCTGGTTATTACCATCCCATTAGCTTGAGAAGCCTTATCTGCAAAGACATGGGGAAGGATCATACTGGAGCTCATAGATGATGACATAGGGGACCTGCATACTTTGCATCCAACCCAGTTTGGCTTGGTCAAGGGCAGATCATGCATTTAAAACTTGGTTGATGTTTTAGGAACAGTCACCGAGGCCATTGATGAGGGTCAGGCAGTCCATACAGCCTACCTCGACCTGGCAAAGGCCTTCAACACAATACCCCCCTCGGGTATCATTGATAAACCCATCGGCTTGGATGTGAACCCGTACATCGCAGGATGGGTTGCAAACTGGCTAGGTGACACAACCCACACGGTCATAGTTGCTGGCACCATGTCAGACTCACTGCCAGTCACAGGCGGTGTCCCACGGGGCTCTGTCCTGGGTCCACTCTTTTTCTGCATCTACATTTCCAAAGTACAAGCAAACACAGGGGGGTTATGGCTGACATTGTTTGCAGATGACTGCGAACTGGGTGCCATAGTGGGACGGACATCTGACACAGATATCCTTCAAAGGGGCCTCACAGATATGGATATCTGCTGCCAGGGACATGGCCTACAGCTAAATGCCGGGTAATGCATAGTCATACCCATTGGGAAGAACAAGGTCACCCTTAGCCACCATATGGGTGGCAGTCCACTGAGCACAGAGGGAATTACCAGGGATCTGGGGACCCAGGTTGTCAGTCACCATTCGTTCGACACACACGTTGCTAACGTGGTTCGGTAGAACTTCTACATTGCCCACCTGATCGTGCAGGGATTCACATCTAGATCAGGGTAGGTCATCGTCTCCTTGTACTCATTACTCATTAGACCTGTGATTGAGTACATTGCCCCGTTCGGAAGGTATCTGACCCGACACCTGCAGCAGCTGGGAAGGCCCCATAGGTTCATCGTCAGACGGATGCAGGGTGTCAGGTATTTGTGTTATGCTGCCCGACTGTAAGGACTCCTGCTCCATTCAGTCACATACCACTTGTTCAGTGGTGACCTGTGCCTGACATACGAGGCCATGTCGACCCATATTTGATGACTATGCTTCACCTAATGGATCTACATCCCTCAGAACCACAGGGGCAGGTGACGTGAACCTTGACACGGTCATTAATAGAATGTGTTGGAGGGACAGATACATCACCCAGACACTCACTATGCTGTGGAACAACATCCCAGTACATGTGAGGCAGAGAACCTTGCTGGCCTTGTTCGAGGGGATCTTGTCCAATGGATGGGGGATTGCGGATATACCCCAGGGATTACATCATTGTCACTGCTTGACAGAGGTACAGCAATATAATAGGCATTTTATCTCCAGACTGGAGGGTTGGCAAAGGAAACATAACTATGGCCTAGGGTTATGGCTGCCCTTGGGTAGATAGCCTACTATGTACCTATGGACCTATGAACCTATGTTCATAGTTTGTCCCATTCACACTTGTCTATCCCCTATCCTCATTCATATGTGTATATTTCTGTGGCACATGATTGAACTATGTATTACCTGCAGGTATGCTGTCTACAGTGCACATACGTCATGGTTGATTACAGTGTATCTGTGTACCTACCTCTGTGATACTGAGGACTACCACACATCCTTCACAGCATTACATGCATATGTCCATACTATTATTCTTTGGCCTGAGGGGGGTTGTTAGGGCAATGGTTACACGTGTCCCTGTTTGTGCACGCATCATGGTGGTCTTTGACCAGCCTCCATTGCTATCGTGGGATGGACGGTAGTGTTGGTGTGTGTTTGGGATGTGTTTTCACTGCCGGTACATCTGTGGGGGATGGGGTTGGCACATGTTCCTCTTTGCAGGGAGCCCCATCCTGGACATTTGTGTCATGCATCAACACTTGGCACGTGCCATATGTCCTGTGCTATTCCCACAGTCATGTATGCCTTCCTGCATTACTACTGCATGTTACTGGCTGTTTGTATCTGGTACACATGGCTATTATGGTGGATAGCTTGGCCTATTCCCATGCTTTGACATACCCATTCATCCAGGCATATACATGTTATTCCATCCTTTGCATTGGCCGTGGGTGTTTGGCCGTCCGGCAACGCTATTCTCAACGTGTGATGTCCCACCTTCACCTTCTGTGCCTGTGGCACCCTGTTGGGGCGTCCTGCTTGGTGGGCAGATGTTCCACCATATGTGTTGTGTTTGACATGTCTGCATAGCTAATCATCAGTACGGTGGCTGAACATACTGCCTTGTCCAGATGTGCACAGTTATGGGCACCGTGGCGTGTGCACGCCTATGGGGTTTCGACAGGTCCATACCACATGCGGGATGTACACATTCTGCCGACACATTCACATGCAGCCATTTGGATATATGTACCTGAGGTGGGATGTTAACATGTGGGGTACATATTTGCCCGTGTGGCACTGCCTAGGACAATACTTCTTACTACATTTCAGGTATACCCATTGTGTGTAGGTGTGTAGCTGCGCAAGGCTGCTAGCTGGGTTGGGTGCACGGTCGTACATGGGTGCGGGTTACGTGCTATGACGGGGCTGTTGTGTATTACATTTGCATGCATGGGTTCTGCTTCTGGATATTATGCTTAGGCATACGCCGTCCTATGTGTATGCGATGGGCACGTTGCTGGGTATAGTACATGTTGCTATGCACATGTTTGTCTGTGTTTAGGGTATCTAGTTTCCTTCTTGTTGTTATATCGACACGGCTACCCGGCAGTGTACTCTCACTACTGCTGGTGACCATGCCCATGTGGCTACTTCTATGTAGGTGCGGTGCGCTGACATGCTGTGGTACACCTTCACTGGGTATGCCCACTGACAGTGCATTGCATGACGGACACGGTATTACGCATATCCTTTGTTCCTTGGACGGGTACACTTTGGACTTCGTGGGTTAATGTTTGGTTCTCCGTTTTGTGTGAACGGGTACTATGTTGCATAGTCTGTGTACGTTTCATTATCCACGGACCCTGGCTGGTGTGGTTACTATTGCAGGTAGCCTGTGGAAGTCAGCACTTTAGGTTGCTCATCGCCTGCCTGCTTGGCCACGCCTACGGCCGCATCCTACTTGGGCTCGCTCATGTGCCCTCCGCACGTGTCTGTGGTTGCGGCGCGCACTCATTACTATGCATATGGCACTGCTACACCGATTATTCACTGCACTGCCGACGCAAGCCTTACACCGGCCTTGCGCCGAGCTTCATGAATCCCGGGGATAGTCTTATTAGTAGGTGTATCTGTGGATTTATAAGTGACTAGGATGTAAAACACATTGTCTGAAGAAGCAATATTTTATTGCAAACGTGCTCACATTTTACTACTTGACATTAAAGTGCTAGATTTTTATACTGGCAAGTCTGCTGTGTTGTCTGTACAGATTTCATGGCTTTTGCTACTGTTTGTCTTTGGTATGACTTAAGTAACTTATATACAAACTAAGTACTGCGATCATGCATGCTCACTGTCTGGCTGCTTCTACAAAATGGCACTAGGGATTGCACGTGTCTGGAAATTATACGTGCACGGACAGCCTCGCACGCTTCTTAAAGACATAGCACATACACATGTTATACTCTGATCTACATCCTCCCTCTTTGAGAAATAGATTATGCAATTTGTCATGAGATATTTAGCATGCAGAAATCACACATAATCTATAGACATGCATTGTAAAATACTATGTACACATACATATACAATCAAGTCCATGCTGTTGGTATTTCACACTAGGCTTAGAAACTTGTCCATATTATGTGACATAAAACTGGGAACTAGATTTAGCAACTAAGACAGTTTCTGCAAAATAGTTGACCTGTGGAATATTTGAGTCACTTTTTGGAACAGAATCAGACTTCTGAACACATTCTGGTCTGGAAATAATACCTGACTCATTCTCTGATTTAGGGTTTGCATCACAGATGCAATGTTGTGATTGCAATGATGATGATTCTGGTACAGGAAGTGAATATCTGTGATTCATCCTATACTCCACCCCCTCAGACTTACCAAATATGCCTGTAATCTGTCCTATTTGATCAAAACCTTTGTTGTCTGAATTTGTACCTTCTCTCCTTCCCTCAACGAATGAAGTAAACTGTTTGACCTGTCAGAACTAGATTTCTGGATATTACTCTTCTTAAACAATTGAGCCTTGATGGTTTTAGTATTCTTAGAGTTAGGCTGCAACAATCTGGATGAAATAGGTAGCATAGTACTAATCTGTCTGGAAAGTAGTCTTTGAGCAGGTGAGCCAAGAATATCATCATGAGGTATGTTTCTGAGATTAAGTAAATTCAAAATACATCGGTATTGTTATGGTTTGACCTTTCAAGTAATTGTTTTGCACTCTGTACAACTCGTTTAGGTAGGCCATTGGACTGAGGATTTTCAGGACTACTAGTGACATGTACAAAGTCCCATTATTTTGCAAGTTTCTGAAACAACTGGCTAGTAAATCGAGTATCACTGTCAGAATAATAGTTGTGTGTTCTACCATGAACTTTGAAATGATATTTCAGCTTAATAGTAACAGCTGTTGAGTTTAAATTTAGTAGCAGATCAATCTCAAACCAATTTGAATAAGAGTCTACCAAAGCTAAGTAGTGCTGATTGTTCCACTCAAAGATATCAGTGGCTACTGTAGATCAAGGTAATTCAGGTACTGGATTTAGCTGAAGTGGTTCTCTTTGCAAATGCTCTCTGGTACTATTACATACTGAACAAGAAGAAAGAACTTTCTAAATGGTTTTCGATAATGAAGGCCAAAATATTAATTCTCTTGCCCTTCTCTTAGTGGATAGCAAACCTAGGTGACCACAGTACAAAATCTGATTATATTCTTACTCTAAGGAAGTTGGAACAATGATTTTAGGAGAAAATAATACCATCTTCCATCAACAATTCATCTCTGTATGGAAAATACAATTGCACTTCAGGTGATACACTAGATTTCTTTGATGGCCATCCAACATTAATGTAGTGATTAAGCTTTTGTGAAACTGGATAAGTCATAGTGTGATCTCTCAACTCTTCAAGTTGAGTGGTGGAAAAATTATGCACTGACATTGCATCAAAGTCAAAAGTTTCAGCATCAAGCTGTTCTGTTGTACTTCTAGGTGATCTGGATAAGGTAGCAGCCAGACTGATCAATTTACCTTTAGTATAGACTATTTTGAAATTGTACTTTTGCAATTTGAGCATCATTCTTTGTAATATCACTGGAGCAGAATGCATGGGCTTCTTTAGAATGGTAACTAGAGGCTGATGATCAGTTTCAATCTGAATAGCACAACCATAAATATAATCATAGGTTAGTACTAGGCTAACTGCCCTTGCAAGCCATTTTAAGCCTAGCCAATTATCCCTTGTGAGACTCAAACCCTGCACTTTGTGTTTGTAAGGCAAACACCTTAACCATTAGGCCACCCTTCCAACCCAAACTTGGACCATGTGAAACACCTTAACCATTAGGCCACCCTTCCAACCCAAACTTGGACCATGTGAAAATTATCACCAAAAGCTCTTTCTCAATTTGAGTATAATGCATGTCAGTTTGAGTTAGTGTCCTATATGCGTAGGCTACAGGTCTGCCTTCTTGAAGAGTAACTGCACCTAGACCAAATTCTGAAGCATCACAGGAAAGAACAACTGGTTTATTCACATTGTAGTATTTTAAAGTAGGGGAGTGGCAATTTTCTGTTTACAGTCTTCAAATGCTTTTTGGTGCTGTTCCATCCATGACCATGCAACATTTTTGCATGTTATCTCTCTGAAAGATGCTGTCAACTCATTGAAGTCTGGTATACATTTGCCTAAATAGTTGACCATGTCAAGAAAATGCTGTAAACTTTGCACATTGTCTGGTGCTGACATCTCTAGGACAGCTGTTTGTTTGTTTGGGACAGGTCGTAAGCCTGTACTTGAAACAAATGACCTACATACATAACTTCTGGAAGTCTAAATTTACACTTTAGATCACTGAGGTTCAAATTTACCTCACGTGGTCTGTCAAGAACTTTCTTGAAGTTTCGGTCATACTCTGCTTCACCATTGCCTCCAACTAATAGATCGTCTACTATTATGGCACAAGGATAACCTGAAAAAAATGGTTCCATTGCACACTGAAAAACTTGACTTGTAGAATTTATTCCGAATGGTATCCTTAGGTATCTGTATCTGCCAAATGGCGTACCAAAAGTAGTTAGAAATAACAACTTGTGATCAAGCATCACTTGACAAAATGAACCCTTTGCATCCAAAACAGAAAATATAGTGGCATTCAGTATTAGAGCTACAACTTCTTTAACAGTACCCATTGGATGATATGGCCTTTTTAATGCTTTGTTCAAATCTCTTGGGTCAATACATATTCTGATTTCATCTAAGCCTTTCTTGTGAGTGGCTAACATGGACGACACCCATTCAGTTGGTTCTGAGACTGGAGAAATTACACCTTGCTGCACAGTCTTATCCATCTGAGCTTTACCTTTATTTTGCATTGCTTTTGGAACGCTTCTTGCTGGTCTGACTATTGGAGTGATCTCAGGGTCTAGCTTCATAGAATGCACAACTGGATGTTTGCCCAATTTATCATCAAAAACATCAGCATACTCTGAGAAAATGGCTTCAGAAAAACTGGAACTTGGAACTGCATTCACATGGTGAACTTCTTTAGCAAACAAAAGCAGATACATTCTCAAACTATCTTTGAGACCCAATAAAGACTGCAGTGGTCATTGGAATACATAGAACAGTAATTTGCAACAGTTCTCAGTCAAATAATACGAAAGTATTACTGAACCTTTGGTTTGAATTTTTTCACCTGCATACGTAATATGTCTCACACTGCTGGTTACATTGAGTTGTTCATTGGTTCTCACTTAGGCAAGATTGTCTGCTGATATAACATTACACTTTGAGCCAATGTCTTCTTTGCGTTCTGTGGATTTTCCATTGATTTAAACTGTACAAAACACTTTACTCCTTGTTAATGTGTTTACAGCATCATCTCTTTCCCCAAGTACTATTATACCATCCACATATAAAGTTGATTGTTTTGGCTCTACTTAATCAACTTGTTTCTTTGTGCGATCTTTCTTTGCAACTGAGTGAGGCTTATTTGATTTGCAACATTTTTGGAAATGGTTCCATTTTTTACACTTGTGGCATTGCTGACCATATGCTAAACACTTCTCTCTTTTACAGTGATGATTCTCACCAAAATCTGGACAGTCAACAATAAAGCTAGATTTAAGTTTTGCTGACTCATGTTTGTGTTGCACAGAGCTGACGGTGGAGCTTGCACTTCTTCAGGAACTTTCTGGAAAGCTTCATGTCTTCTTTGGAAAACCTGTGGCTGCCCCTTGCTTAGGCCTGTTTCTGTTTGCCACGTGTTGCATACTATCTATGTTTGCTCTGAAGCTTACTGAAACCATGCTTTTGTTACCTGCTGCAAGCATATTTGTATGTCTTTCTGTCACCTCATGGATCTGACAAATCTCTATTACTTTGCCAAATCACTGTCACAAAGTAAAATCTTTCTCACTGCAGCACTGTTAATACCACATACATCTGTCCTTTATCAGCTCATCTTTGAAATCACCAAACCAACACATTTTAGCTCTGTTTCTCGTAACTTATATAACCTGCAAATATAACCTACAAATGTTTCCCCTGGTTTCTGATTTCTTGTGTAAAACAAATGCCTCTCTAATGTAACATCCATTTGGAGGTTGCACATTTCTCTAATCATGTACTTTAAACACTGAGGGTCTTCCCTTGATTCAGCTTGCACAACAATATGGCAGTCTGCACCTTCACTTTCATACAGTGCTGGTGCATACACAAATGAATGCTGTGGCTTCATATCCGGCTAGATTTAACAAAATGAATGCCTTGGCATGTGCCCCCTTATATGCATGAACTGCTTGTATGAAAATATCGTACTCTTGTTCGAATATTCTCCAGTTCTCTGCCATATTCTGATCAAACACAAGTGGTTGAGGTTTTCGAAATCCATCTACCATATTAACACATACCAGTAAAGGGCCATGCAAATAAGCAATAATACACATACACACACACACACACACACACACACACACACACACACACACACACACACACACACACACACACACACACACACACACACACACACACACACACACACACGTGCATAAGTAATTGGCATAAACATAATTTCAATGTTTTTGTGCTCCAAATTTATACTTTTTCTGTTCAAGCTTATCGGAATCAAACGAATGAACAATCTCATTGTACTTTCAAATAACTGGACTTTGTCAAATAAGCGTCTATGGCTTATTGATGCTTTCTTGTACTTTGCGAAATAGCTTTGCAGATTTCTCGGTGCTTTACTGTGTTCTGCAAAATAAATTTTCAGAGTTCTCGATACTTTGCTGTGTTTTGCGAAGAAATAACTTTGTCGAGCTATCAATGCTTTTTGAAACTACAGAATAACTTTCCAGTCTTTTTGATGCTTTATGAAATCTTCAGTTGGTAAAGGCAGAAATACTAAAGTCATTTATCATCACTCTCTATGCTTTCAGAATCGATAAAGGCAGAAAAGCCAAAGTAATGCACTTTCAGAATTGGTAAAGGCAGAAATGATAAAGTCATGCACTATCATCTGTTAAAGTCAACTTTTTAAGAAACATTCAAGAACTTTATGATGCAACTGAGCAATTCATGAGCACTGCAATACTCTGGTAATCTTTTGTAAGAAACAGCTTTTGTCAATGCAAGATACATATCAAGCAACTGTACAATGTGAATAAATCAAACTTCTGTTGCCCAAATTCAATATCTTCTGAAACAATTGTAGTTTGCAAATGGCTGTATGCAGTACACTGAAATGTCCCCAAAATGGTGGTACCTTGCTAGGCAACTTTTTACAGAACAATTAGCACTCTGTAATGGCGGCACTTAGAGAAAAAATACACCGAGCACAAGAACTTTTCTTCAAATATCTGTGCTTTGACTGGAGTGCACAAAATAGTTGCACCATAAACACGGTGAACTCCTGGAAATACATGCACAATAACAACACACTTTAAGCACTTTTACACCCTCTGAAATACTTTGTATAACTTTAATAATGCTCTTGATACAATGCAAAGTGATACCCCCAGTTTCAGTAATCCACCGTGCAGGACTAGCTTAGTTCTGCATGGAAGCTACCATTGCGGAGCAGAATGACAGCGCACCATGCATATTAATGATGGTGCACTGCCTGAACTCCCAAATGGACATGGAGCATGTACAAGTGCAGGTTTGTGTCTGAAAGCAGAGCTTTCAGAATATACACGCCCCTGCAATCTATAACAGGAGTATAACAACGAGTGAAACCGCTCATAGGTGGATGCATACCCCAGCAACATTCCCCCAAGTTTACAAGAGCAATAATTAAAATATGAAACTATAAATTATTTATTTATTTTTTTCAAACAGATAAATGTAAGTGTAAGTGAATGGGTTTGCTCATTGCTTAGCTACATATACTACAGCTTAAATGGCACAAGAGGATAAATATCAAGATATATGCAAATGAAGCAGTACAGCAATAGTGTAGTGGGCAGAGCATTCGCCTTCAGACCAGTGATTCCCAGTTCGAGTCCCACACAAATACATTCCATTTTCCATGTAAAATCACCTTATAAGCAATATTTTTGTTGCGGAACCCACTAAATAAAATATATTTGTCAAATAGAGTACTGTATTAAATGCAGTTGTGAGGTGTCATTTTCATAATGTCGTAAAATCCACATATAAACACAACTGCCCCATACAGGACATGTAAATATGAAGCCGGGTACAGATGGAAGGTATAATGAGTAATGAATGGTAAATCCATAGAGTGTCCACATCCACCACCTTCCCAAGAACCATTATACATCTTTGTCTCAATTAGTGCGGGCGTAAGTGGGAGGAAGCATATCTATACAATAGAAAGCGGGTGTAAAGCTGTTTGTACAGGGGTAATTAATGTGCACATAAGTTAACCAATTTTGAAGCTAACACTCTGTACACATATGTAACTGGATGTTAGCATTGCTTACCTTTGCACAAACCCGCTTACAAACTCAGAAAAGTGCCTTAATCAGTCTGTATGCATCAGCTGCTGTTTTAGCGAGAAACAAAATAAACTGTTGTTGCAGCTCTTGAACCCAGGACCTTGTACACTATAGTCAACCACTAAGCCATACATAATATTGAGGTATCACGCAACACATCTTCAGTTTAGGAAATACAAACTGAATATGTGAAAGGAATCCAGATACAGATTTATATTGTATAACCTACCACAGGACATATATATGTGAACTGGAATACAGCATTAAAACCAGATGTGAGGTGTCATCATAATAAAGTGTTGAAATCCCCTAATAAACCCTGTCTGCCCATTGGTATGCCCTTATCAGCAATGTCAACTTTTAGTAAGCATGGGTGCC